>NW_023330729.1:0-65515 GCF_011100685.1 Canis lupus familiaris | reverse complement strand
CAGTTTGGGTTATTATGAATAAGTATATAAACATTCTTGTGCAAGACTTGTGGGGACACACATTTTCTTTGAGTAAATAAGTAATAACTCGAAGTGGAGTTGCTGGGTCATAAGGTAGATAGGGTAGGTGTATATTTAGCCTCATAGGAAACTACTAAAGAATTATACCATTTTACAATCCTATCTGCATTTTAAGAGTTCCAGTTGCTCCACAGTCTCATCAATATTTGGTGCACAGTCTTTCCAATGGATATAAAATGGTATCTTTCTTTTTTTAAAGATATTATTTGTCAGAGAGAGAGAACACAAGCAGGGGGAGCGGCAGGCAGAGGGCAAAGCGGGCTCCCCGACGCAGAACTCAATCCCAGGACCCTGGTATCATGACCTGCGCCTAAGACAGACGCTTAACTGACTGAACCACCCCGGCATTCCTATAAAATGGTATTATTGTGGTTTTAAATTTCCTTTCCCTGATGACTGATATTAAGCATATTTTCATTTGTTGATTAGCCATTTTTATACCTTCTTCTTTGAAATGTCTGTTCAAGTCACAGGCTCATTCCCCAACCCACCCCCAGTTGGATTAACTGGTTTTTTATTATTGATTTATAGAAGTCTTTTATATATTCTGGGTAAAGGTCTTTTATCAGATATACACATTGACATAAATATTTGCTCCCTATCTATGACTTGTCTTTTCATTTCCTTAATAATGTGTCTTGACAATCAACAATTTTAAATTCTGATAAAATCCAATATATTAAATTTTTCTTTTGTTTAGAATTTTGTACTCTAAGAAATCTTTCTCTATCCCTAGAGTTCACAAAAATACTCTTATGCTTTCTTCTTGAAGCTTTATCCTTTTAGCTTTTTCTCAGTTTGCATTTTAATTTGGTTCAAAATTCAAAAATTTAGATAAATGCTAAGGATAACTGGGATAACCGAGACAAGAACAAATTATCTGAAGAATAGTAACTATAAAATTCAGAAAACAAAACTCATTGCTAAATGTCATATCTTTTCCTCCAAGGGTTCTTGTTTTTGGGGGGGGAGAAAAAATGAATAAGCAGGAAATGATCTGCAAAACATAATTTTCTCACAGAAAGCCTACAATTTAAATGTGAGCAGAGAAAAAGGTGTTTTGAAGGATTAAAATTCACTTTTAGTTCATTCTGGGTCTATAACGTTAAGTAATCCAAATACATAAATAAGTAAAGATACACACATCCTATAGCCCAATCCAGGGAACACGATTCACACGTGGCAGGCCTGCACACATTCTGAAGTGAGGTCAAAATACCAAAATGGACACAACAGTTATCAAAAGTTCTCAGGGAGAGATGGAGGCTTTCACTATACACCTTCAACATTTCTGCAACTGTGCTGTCAAGACTTAAGTGTACACTACTTTCAAAAGAAAAAAAAAGTTTCCTGTCCTACTTTATTTTCCAAATAAGTACAGAATTGAAGTTATATATCACATTATTTACCTTCAAAAAGTGGGCTTGATGAGCTTAGAAATCCAACTGCTTTTGAACAGTGTATTTTAGTTTACCTAAATATTTTCATATACTATTTTTGAATTAGAAAAAAATGGAAACCAGGTTTTTTTAAGTGTGACAACAGTCCTCGAGAAATAGTTTTAATGAGATTCATGCAATTCTTGTTTATAAAGACTCACAAGGCTTTTTAAAAATTATATCTTCATTCATACTGAGCCTGTCCTGAGGACATTTAAAAAAACTATTAGCATATACTATCACAAAACCGCAAATCTGATCTCAGTGAAAAACAATGATTAACTAACAAAACAATTTGTTAAAATGCTGATAAATGCTCTTTAAATCCCTCATACAGGCACAGCCATAAAATAAAAAGCCCAATTTTTAATCCCATCATGACACTTACTGTGTTACTTCAGGTGCCTAAAATATTATATTCAAACCCAGTTTTTCATTCTCTTTTAAATTACAAGTATTATTTATCAGAGGCACAAGTGCTGAGAATTTCTGCTTCCCACTCCTACATTTTCCTACATTCCACTCATGAAGTACTGAGAACTTACTAAATAAATAGCCTTAATGATTTCTTTTAACATGCATTTTTTAAAAAGATTTTATTTATTTATCCATGAGAGACACAGAGAGAGAGAGAGGCAGAGACACAGGCAGAGGGAGAAGCAGGCTCCCTGTGGGGAGCCCAATGCAGAACTTGATCCCAAGACCCCGGGATCACGCTCTGAGCCAAAGGCAGAGGCTCAACCACTGAGCCACCCAGGTGCCCCTAACATGCATTTTTAAAAAATCACCTTAATTCTAGAGGTGACCTTTCATAAAATTAAATATTGCACAAAATAATACTGATTGGTCTAGTAAACAGAAATACACTAGAAATGGCAAATAGGCATCTAGGTGGTGGTGGTGGTGGTGGCGGCGGCGGCGGCGGCCGGAGTGGCTTGTTGGTTTGCAAAATCAAGGCTATTAAAACAACATCCAGGTTAGAGGCTGGGGAAGAATAAGAAAATGATTAGCAATATCTACCATCAGTCAGGAAGAGAGAATATGTAAAACTTTTCACCTGCTTTTGCCATTTCTGGAAAAAAAAATTAATACAAATTTATGGGTAAAATTCAGTAAAAAGCAGAATTTAAACATTATAAATTACTTTATAGTATGTAAGTTTATTGTAACCAAATTACAGGTGTTAAATAAGCTGGCTCTTAAAATCTTTTTATATTGATCTTCAGTATTAAGGGGTCATCTATTATAAATTTTCTTGTAGTGGCATGCATATACTTTTGACTATTACAGAGCATCTGGAACAGGAATGATCTTCTTGCTACAAGCAAATGTAAAACTGGGCAAAATGTAGGAGGTAACGATTTTAGGCACTAAACAGAAGGCAGCACAGGTTTGTGATCTTTCAGAATAAAGAAACAAGGTAACTCCCATGACTGCCTTACTTTCAGTGTTGAGGCTCTCTTCTGACAAGCAGAAGGCAACAGAACAAATGGAACAAAGGTTTCACTGAGGTAAAAGGCAGAGATTTGAGTTTGGGGTGTTAAGGCAGCTAAAGTTTGTGGAACAGAATAGTAGAGAAAAGGAATTGAACAGGAGAGCCTCAGAAGTCTGCAGAGAAATTCACCTCTGGTCCTTGCCAAGGGTTGGGATGCATATATGCAGGATCTGAAAGCATAATGGAGAGGACACCAGAGATAGCAGAGCCAGGAGGAGACGTTTTTGGCCCAGCCAGAATGGACAGACTTCATTTTAAGGACTCCAGGTATTCAGCTGAGACCCCAGAAGGCCACACCTTAGAACTGAGGGATCATGCCCTAAGACAAAAGACAAAACTGGAAATAGGCCTGCCTTAACAAGAAAAACCCAGCCTGATGAAACCAGAAGATTAATCGTTAATTTAAAGACTGCCAAGAGGATCCCTGGGTGGCTCAGAGGTTTGGCGCCTGCCTTTGGCCCGGGGCGTGATCCTGGAGTCCCGGGATCAAGTCCCACATTGGGCTCCCTGCATGGAGCCTGCTTCTCCCTCTGCCTGTGTCTCTGCCTCTGTCTTTCTCTGTGTGTGTGTGTCTCATGAATAAAGAAAATCTTAAAAAAAAAAAAAAAAAAAAGGAAACAAGTGGATTCAGTCACATTAAAAAACCCTACACAACAGACAAAACACAGTAACAAAAAGAAATAAATAAATAAATAAATAAATAAATAAAAAAAATAAAGGACTGCCAAAATGAAACTCAACACACCTTAAAGAAAGTAACAATCCAGACTCCCTACAATATATCAGTCATGACATTCAACATACAATTAAAAATTTATTAGACATGCAAAGCAGAAAAACATGACCCATAACCAAGAGAAAAAGCAGTCAATACAAACCAATTCCATGATGAATCAGATGTTGGAATTAGCAGATAGGGATCTGAAAGTAGCTATTATAAATACATACACGAATGTAAAGGAAGATGATTACAGTAAGTGAATGGATGGAGAGTCTCAACAAAGATACAAAAACCATAAAAGACAGACATTCTAAGCCTCACATGTTCAGTCTGGAAAGAAACATCTACTCTTTTAACAGAAGACTGGGGACTGCAGATGTGGCCAACTGCGTTTTTCAAGAATGACTGCATCCTGCATCCCACATCCCACATGGCCTCTCCATTCAACCTAACTTTAACACTTTTCCCATCGACGATTTTCAAGAGCTAAGAGATAATCCACTGAAGGGCTTTTTGTAGACTAAATCTATTCTAGTGAATTAAATTCAAGTCTTACGTTAAGCTGAGAGTCATTCTGTTTCTTGAAGGCGAACTGGTATATCTCTGCTTGGTGCCAATACATAATGATACAAAGCTTATATTATTAGAGCATTAGATTATTTTCAAAAGCTTGGAGAATTGATAAAATTCATCTTACAATATTTATCGAGTACTTCTGTGACAAGCACTACTGTAGATACAGTGTAGTACTGACAACTACAATCCTAATAACAAATGCTCCTAGCAGTTTGAGAGAAACCCAGAAGCAAAAGCTCTTTAAGGTACCTCATTCAGAAAAGAGCCTAAGAATACTGGACAGTCCCTACTAATCCAAAAATAGATAAAAAAGAAAAATACAATTTGAAAAGAAAAAAAAAAACAAATAATGCTTATTGCTACATTTTTCTGTAGCTAACTCACTACTTGGCACCATATTTACTTCTGCTGTATTCATGTTAAATTGAACTTTGCTCTTAGAACTCCAATATACCTATAGCTGCTACTGCTACTACTAAAACATGAAGTTGGGTTGCTGCTTTCCTTTTCAACACAGGAGTCATCTTTGCCTTAATCCCATTAACACAGGCAAGCTCCAAACATTCTAATCCGTAACTATTTTCTCCTAGTCATCTTCAGGTTGACAACCTTAAAATCAGTTATATATCCAATACAAGTAAAATATCTTGTTAAAAATGCACTCAACACTTGCCTGCACAGTACTTGCCTTCTCTCTTACCTCAAGATAAACAAAAAAGCCAAAGTATGAATTTTATATTAAAATCTGATCAAAGACAATGATCCCCCAGTCGGAAAGAAAATCTCTCTCAAAGAGGAATAAACTAGAGAGAAAAGAAACAGCAGAGGAAGTGAACTATAACCCATTGAAAAAAAATTCAGAAGGCTGTTACTATGAATAAAAAACTGCCAACCATTTCTCCAAAGAAGTTATATCATTCTGCACTTTACCAACATGGATTTGCGTTCCAGTTGATCTACATCCTTGCCAACCCATTAAGCCCCTTAAGTTTTAGTAATCCCAGTAAAATATGAAAAAGTGCCTCATTATCTTACATTTTCACTTTCCTGATGACTGATTTTGAATGTATTTTAATATGCGTATGTATCATTTATGTATCTTCTCTTGTAAAGTTTCTGTTCAAATCATTTGTCCTTTTCTTCATGGGGTTGTCCTCTAATGAATTTGTAAAATTATCTTTATATTGTGTTTGAACTCAAGATACTACATATTTCAAATATTTCTCCCAGACTTGCTGTTTTTTTTATTTTATTAATGATGTCTTTCAAACAACATAAGCTTTAAATGCTGATTAAGTCTAACTTGTGAATTTTTTTACATAGTTAACTCCCTATGTACTAAGAAATCTTTGACTAAACCAAAGTCTGCAAAGATTTTTTTTTCCACAAAAATTTTCTTCTCTGTTTTAATCAATTAGTTCTATAGTCTTACATTTTACTTTTATGCTTCTATCTACAATCTGTCTGCATGTAACAGGAGATTTTTTATATCATGAGAAGTAGTCAATGTTCATATCATTTTTTATACTGACATGCAGTTGTTCCAAAGCCATTTGTTAATATGAGTATCCTGTTCCCTGTGAATTCTCTTGGCATCTTGTCTAACAATGTATGCGTTTTCTGTAATCTCTATTTTGTTCCATTAACCTAAATACATATACTTTTTTTTCTTTTAATAATCTTATTAACCTAAAGACCCAGCAATTCTTTTCATGGATATTTAATTTAACCAAAAGAAATAAAAATATATGTCAACAGAAGTCCTGGACATGAATGCTCATAGTAGCTTTGTTCATAATAGACCCAAATTTGTAACAACCCAAATGTCCGTCACAGGTGAGTGGATAAATTATATGATAACCATACCATGGAATACTACTCTGCAATAAAAAGAAACAAGTTACTGATGCAAGCAGCTACCAGGGTAATTATGCTAAGAGAAAGAAACCAGACCAAAAAAAGTACCATACTATGTAACTGAATTCATATAAAATACTAACACAGGCAAACACTTAACTACAGTTAAGATTTAGAAACTGCCTAGAACCAGGGTTGGAGGACTGACTGCAGAGGGGCCACGAAGAAAACTTTTATGGCAATAAAAATGTTCCAAATCTTGACTGCGGTGATGTTCACATGGATGTATATACATGTCAAAACTCACTGAACTATATACACTTAAAGTGAGTACATTTTTACCGCATATAAATTATACCTCAATAAAGTTGATTTTAAAAGTAATTTGAACATAACTACAAATATGTAAAATGCAACCCACCTCAAAATATGTCTAATGTATTTTGCTTAATACTAGAGATAGCAATAGAAGGAGTGTACCATCTTCAGGAGTGAGAACTTTTAGAATGAAAAGCAAAATGACACTAAGAATAACAGCACTGCGAAATAGAACTTTCCACAATGATGAAAATGTTCTGTATCTATGCTGTGTAGCACAGTAGCCACTAACCATATATAGCTAGTGAGTACTACTGCAAATGAAAATCAATGAGTAACCTAACTAATTTAAATTTAAACATAAATACCTCTATGTAGCTAATAGCTAACATATTGGATAGCACAAGTCTAAAACAGGTAGATAAAAAATCCAATAGACCACAATACATATGTCTTAATAAAGTAGTGGAAATGGGTATATTCTTGGAAGAGGGAATAAAATTGAAATAGGAAAGATACAGTAATAACTGGGACTTAACAACAGTCAAAATAACTACTAAAAATATTTTCAACTATGTGCAGTTTTCTAACAAATTCCTGATATGTTTGATTAATTTTATCAGCAGATTAATAAAATAAAGAAGAAAACTAAAACTCTGGAAATATTTCTAACCAAGAATGAGGAACAAGTTTGAGTGGAAATGCCAGGAAACAGGGAGAAAGTGTTCATATAATTTTAGAGTTCACGTCAGACAAGGAAGGAAATACTGGCATAGTTAGATATGATACAGATCAGTAAAACCAAATTTCAAAAGCTTCATTTAAATAACAGGCTATGAATTCATAACTCAAAATCTAGAAAGACTACAGAGAGACTTTACAAACTAAAATTCTATATAAACAATCACAAATGATAGTAGCTTTAAAAAGGCAAGTGAACAGAAATTATCTTAGAAAACCAATCAATACAGCTGCAGAGAATTTACTCACAATGTTCAGATTTAAAAGGTTCACAACCAGGAAAAAAGGGGGGTAGGGGAATAATCCTAGATGAATACAAGAGAGCGTAAATAAAAGGACATAAAACTGGTAAAGACAAAAGAAAGGGCTTGGAGTGAGGAAAATGTCTGGATCAAAAAGAACATTAAATGAGGTAGACTCCACAGAGTAGACAGCGGTATGACACCAGAACCAGAAAACAAGCAGAACTCCTTAAAAAAAAAAGTGTAGGAGCCACTAAATTCCCTTTCACTTCCATCATCCCTATCCAGGAGAATGTTGCTTTCATTTAATAACTCAAGAGTGGGTTTGTCTGGATTAAGAGTGTTTCAAAACTTGCTACTTAAGCAAGGTTATTTCTTAAAGAGTATTCATTCCTTAACAAACAACTATCAACAAATCTTTGACATTCCATGATTATACATATTAGTAAAGCATATAGTTAGCAATCAGTAATTCAAAACAGGTAATAAATACATCAAGCTCTTTGTAACAGCTGCACCTGAATCTTACAGGTATAAAATTCAAAAGACTAGTGAGGTGGGGCATTATAAAACTGTCTGAACAAAGAATACCACTAACTTCCTTATTTTTCAAAGAGTTCATAAAAACCATTAAGGAAAAAAAGATATGACCAATAAACATCACAAAGTTACTTAATCTCATAATTAAAGAAATGCGATGAAAAATCAAATTACCAATAAATGCAAAAAGTTTTAAGCTTGATAGTATTCAGTTTGCCAAGACTGTGAACAGGGGAAAGACATTCTCAAACAAGTTGGTAAGAACACAAAATAATACTGTTTTTGAGGGTAAAAATTTAATCCATGGACCCATTGGTCTCAGCAACTCCACTGCTAAGAATTTACCTTCAGTAAATACTTAAAAAAGGACACCAAGATACATGTGTGAAAATGTTTATTAGAGTGCTATTTTCAATAGTAATAAAGAAATAGCCTAAATGTATATCAGAGGGGACTGTTTACTATGGAATGATAAATAAAATGGAATAACAGCCAATAACAAAATCAGTTCCATCTCCATGCCGGTATGGAAAATTCCTAAGTATGTTAAATGAAAAAAAGCAAGATGCAGAAGAGCATGCAATATGTTCCCATCTATTTTTCTTTTTAATTTTTATTTATTTATGATAGTCACACAGATAGAGAGAGGCAGAGACACAGGCAGAGGGAGAAGCAGGCTCCATGCACTGGGAGCCCGATGTGGGATTCGATCCCGGGTCTCCAAATAGTGCCCTGGGCCAAAGGCAGGCGCCAAACCGCTGCGCCATCCAGGGATCCCCCCATCTATTTTTCTTAAACAGTAGATAAAAGATGGAAATAATATCTTAAAGAACACCTGTAAGTTTTAAGTGTAGGTATCTTTAGGAAGAGAGTCTGAGGATAGAAGATATAAAGTAAGAGAAGTTTGTAGGAGATCTTCGTCCTCCTTAGGCTGCCCAGCATCCAAAACCATTCTAATCCGGAGACAGTTTCAAGAGACGAGAAGCAAATACTCCCTTCCCCATCTTTCTCCTCATGTGTGCAAGCATAAGACCAATCAGGTCCTCCTGCTCTGGACAGTGAATCCCAGGTGGTGAACAAGCAAGGTGCAGAGGACTCAGATCCCTCAAAGAGATCTCCAGAGAGCTGAAGGCTTCCGAGCACAGTCACCAAATGCAGTCATGGCAGGAGTACTTTGGACACTCAGTATCCAAGCAGCAGTGTCCTAAGCAGAAAGCCCTTACTGTAACCTCCTGATCAGGCCTTGCTTCCTTCAGCTTCTGCAAATCCTTCCAAGCCTGGTTCTCTTAGCTATAAATTATCTAACATTTTACTTTTTCTTTTTTTATTTATTTATTCATGAGAGACACAGAGACGGAGAGGGAGAGAGAGACAGAGACACAGGCAGAGGGAGAAGCAGGCTTCTATATTATATATAATATATATAATCTATATATAAAATCTAGGTTATATATTCAACTATATTTTCCTTGAGTTGTTCTGCTTTATTTTGTTTTTTGCTTTTTGGGTTGTGGTTTTTGTGTGTGTGGGTTTTTTGTTTTTGTTTTTGTTTTTTTTTTGAGTGAGGTTTGGTAAAATACTTTTTGTGCTCCCTTAAATATGTGAACTTTACAATTTCTTATCTAGCACTTTGGGCAACAGTGAGACTGGCAGGAGAATAAACAATCTATTTAAAAGAAAATATCACCGCATTTTTTAAAAGGGGGGAGGGTAAGTCCTCTAAAGAACTTGAATATTACTTAGGAAAACATTCACCATGGCTGCCCCTCCCACTTCCTCCTCTCTCCTCCCAAGGATTTCATGCCCACAATTGGCTCATTGCCTTATAAATTTGATACAATGGAACAGCAGAAAAAAGCAAGAAAACAGCACTTTCCAAAGGGAAATGGGAAAATTTAACTGTAGATACTTAGAAAGTAGACTAAAAACTTAGACAAGAGCAAAGAGATAATACCCTCAAAATGTGGGAAATCTAGAACACAAATCTAAGGCAACTTCAAATAATTTCAATATATAAAACTCAGAATTCATTAAGACAGCTGTGAGAATAAATTCTTTATTTTTTTAGAAGTTTTCACTTTCTTCAAAGAATTCCTATGAACTAGTTCTAAATAAGCTGAAAAGTTACATTTTAAATTATTTTTGTCAAAAATATATAAACATATATTTCAAAAGACATATAAAACTTGTAATAAAAACTCAGCTGAGGGAAGACAGCAGCGTAGGAATCACCAGGAATCCATCTTTGCACCTAGACAACTGTACTGGTATAATCTGACCCGTGTAACTATTCTGGAACCCTGAGTCTATTCAAAAGCTTGCAGCTTCCAGGGGAAGGCTGAGACAGTAAATCACAGTCAATTTTAGTCAATTTCAACTCTTAGTAGGAGCAGCTACCCACCCACGCCCAGCGCCCTCAGCTCCCAGCAGGCAGCCACCACACATTCCCAGCACAGTCTGCACCAGCTTATGGGACCTTGTACTCCAAATATCAGAGATCTGTTCTGATCACTGACTCCTCTGATTACAGACATGCAGACACAGAAGCAGGCCACCATTGCTGAAATCCCCACTTTAAGGCTTCCAGGGGACTTTAAGATCCAGAACTTATTTTTTTTTCCTTCATTTACCTCCCTTTTTCCTCTTTTGGGAGCCAGGCATTTAAGATATGACATCCATGCTGGTGTGAACGTAAGTTTTCAACTCTTTTGGGTAAACAAAGGGAATTCAACTGCTCGATTTTACGGAATAGATTTTGTTTTGTAAGAAACCACCAGCTCTCTTCCAAAACGGCCATACCATTTTGCGCACTGTGGCTATTTCACATACTGCCGTTACCAGAGTTTTGTATGCATAGGATTTCACCTATATGACATTCTAGAAAAGTCAAAAGGATAGAGATAGTAAAAACATCAGCAGTTGCCAGAGGCTGGGGTGGGGGTGGGGGTATAAATAGGCAGAATGCAGACTAGTGTGAGAGCAGTAAAACTACTGGGTATGCTCCTGTAATGGTGGACACATGTCATTAAATGTGTCCAAGCCCATTCGACACACAACCAAGAGTGAACCCTAATGTAAATTATGGATTTTATATGATAATGATGTGGTCAGTACAGGTTCATCAATTATGACAAACAGATCACTCTAGTAGAGGGCAATCATAACGAAGGAGACTCTACAGGTGTGAGGGCAGGGGGCATACGGGACACTTTTGTACCTTCTACCAAATGGAGCTGTGAAAGGGAAATGGCTCGAAACACTAAAGTCTATCAAAAAAAAAAAAAAAAAAAAAAAATTTCAAGCAGCCCCGGTGGCTCAGTGGTTTAGCACCACCTTCAGCCCAGGGCGTGATCCTGGAGAACCAGGGTCAGGTCCTGCATCGGGCTCCCTGCATGGAGCTTGCTTCTCCCTCTGCCTGTGTCTCTGCCTCTCTCTCAATCTCTCTCTCTCTCTCTCTCTCTCTCTGTCTCCATGAATAAATAAATAAAATCTTTAAAAAAAAAATTCCACACCGTACTTAATATGATATGCGATAGTAAAAGACAAAACCTTTCCTTCAAGGTCAGTAACAAAACAAGAAGTCTACTTTTGCCACCTCTATCCAAAAACGCATCCATATTGCAAAGGAAGAAATAAAACCATCGCTGCAGATGACATGTTCTTATATGTATGAAACCTTAAAGATTCCACAAAAAAATGGTTAGAATAAACAAATTAAACAAAGCAGCAGCATACAAAATTAACATGTAAAAATTGGTTATATCTCTATGCACTAACAATGAACAATCCAAAAAGGAAAATCCCATCCATGATTAGCTGAAAAAGAGGATCTACGAATGAACTTCATCAGAAGGTGATACAGAGAGAAAACCACAAAACACTGTTGGAAAAATGAAAGACCTAAATAAATGGAAAGACATTCCACATTCATGGATTGCAAGACTTGATACTGTCAAGACTTCAATACCACTCAACAAAATCTACAGATTAATGATATTCAAAAATTTCCAAAACTTTTTTTTTTTTTTGGAGAAAAAGAAAATGCATCCTAAAATTCATACGGTCTCTCAAAGAACCCTCAATGGCCACAACAATCTTGAAATAGAAGAACAAAGCTGTAAGACTTACAATTCCTGATTTCAAAAAGTTACTATAAAGATATAAAGTGTGGTACTGGCATGAAGATAGACATATTTGGCAATGGACTAGAATTGAGAGCCCAGAAACAAACTCTTGTATATATGGCCAAATAATTTTTTGGTAAGTATTCCAAGACCATTCAATGGGGCAAGGACAGTCTTTTAAACAAATGGTGCTGGGAAAAGTAGCTATCCACATGTAAGAGCATTAGGTTGGACCCTTATCTTACACCAAAAAAAAAAAAAAAAAAAAATTACTAAACAGGGATTAATAATGATCTAAACAAAAAAGACTGAACATTACAAAACTCTTAAAAGGAAATATAAAAGCTTTATAATACCAGTTTAGCAATGGTTTCTTGGATGTATCACCAAAGGCAGTCAACAAAAAACAGCTAAACTGGACTGCATCAAATTTTTAAACATTTTGTGCATCAAAGGACAGTATCAACAAAGCAAAAAGGTAACCGACAGAATGGGAAAAATATATGCAAATCACATTATCTGGGATTAATACCTAGAATATATAAAGAATATATAATACCTAGAATATATAAAGTCCCAGAACTCAACAATAAAAACATAAACCATTCAGTTTATAAATGGACAAAAAACTTAGGCATTTCTCCAAAGATACACAAATGGTCAAATAAGCACATGAAAAGATGTTCAACATCAACAATTATTATGGAAATGCAAATCAAAACCACACTGAGGTATCACCTTACAACTCTCAAAAATGTCTGGAATCCAAAAGACAAGAAACAAGTGTTAGCAGGGATGTGGGAAAAAAAGGATCCCTTATGTACTGTCAGTGAGAATGTGAATTGGTGCAGCCACTGTGGAAAACAGTATGGAGGTTCCTCAAAAAATTCAAAGTAGAACTGCCCTATGATTCACTAATTCCACTACGAGGTATCTAACCAAAGAAAATGAAAACACTAATTCAAAATGATACACACACCCCTAGTTTACTGCAGCATTATTTACAATATCCAAATTATGGAAGCAGCCCAAGGGTCCACTGACAGATCAATAAAGAGGAGATAATACACACACACACACACACACACACACACACACACACACAGGAATATTACTCAGCCATTTAAAATAAAAAATGAGATCTTGCCATTTGCAACACAGATGGACACAGAGGTAAGTCAGAGAAAGACAAATACCATACGATTTCACTTATAATGTAGAATCTGATAAACAAAACCAATTAATACACAAACAAAAAGCAGAAATAGACCCATACAAAGGGAAGCAGGTATGGACGAAATGGGTGAAGGAGAGCAGGAGATAAAGGCTTTGTCATGGGGATGAAAAGTACAGCACAGGGAATATAGTCAACGGTATTGTAATAGTGTTCTATGGTGACAGATGGTAGTCCACAATGTATAGAGTTATCCAATCACTATATTATAAACCTGAAACGAATATAACGTGTGTCAACTATATTTCAATTAAAAAAAAATTATGTGGCAAATATTACAAAAGTAGAATCCCCAAAGACCAAAAAATCGCTGGTCATTTTCTTGGTTCCTCTGGAACTTGCACTAAACTTGTCTAGACTCAAAAGAGGAACAGAGGGAAGGAGGGATGGAAAGTCTCCTAGTAGGTGGTCAAAAATGTAAGACACCTGAGTGGCTCAGCTAGGTTGAGTATCTGCCTTTAGCTCAGGGAGTCCCAGGTTCGAGTCCCACATCGGGCTCCCTGCATGGAGCCTGCTTCTCCCTCTGCCTGTGTCTCTGCCTCTCTCTGTGTCTCTCTCTCATGAATAAAAAAAAAAAAAAAAAGTAAAACTGAATCTACTAGATGCTTAAATAGGCCTTTCAGAAGGGAGACTGTAAGGCCTCAAATTTAGACTTTGGAAGTGGTCTCAAGATAATTACAGTCATTGTAAACATGTACACTAAAAGTACTGATGTGTCCAATGTGCACATTTTAAGCACCTGTTTCTAAAATCCTCTTTTAGCATTTCTTCATTTTTTTAAAACACTGGGCCTGGGTACATGAGAGTGACCAAGCGGTTAACATGGATTTCCCAGAGTTCTGGTTCCTAGCAAATGAAGCAATTATCAGCTATCACACTCCAGAAGTAAAAAGAATGGGAAGATCTTGGAAAGTTTCTAGCTAAAATAAGGGTTCTTTATGCTTCATCTTGTTTTGGGGGAAGGGGCTTTGCAGGAGAGGTCAGTTACCAAGGCTCATAGGGAGGGGTAAGTTTCCCAGGTCTCTGCTTCTATAGCTGACATGTGCGATTTCCCCAAGTTACACTGGTTTAAAATAACGATGGAGCAGGGAGGGGGAGAGACACACAATGAGATACACTTCATACCTATTAGGATGGCTCTATTAAAAAAAAAAAAAGAAAGAAAGAAAAAAAAAAAAG
Organism: Canis lupus familiaris; assembly: GCF_011100685.1. Classification (NCBI taxonomy): domain Eukaryota; kingdom Metazoa; phylum Chordata; class Mammalia; order Carnivora; family Canidae; genus Canis; species Canis lupus. The sequence goes on along the minus strand of NW_023330729.1, from coordinate 50,968 downwards.
CCCAGAAAATAACAAGTGTTGATGAGGATGTGGAGAAATTGGAACATTTGTACTTGCTGGTGAGAATGAAAAATGATGCAGCTGTTGTGGGAAACAATATGGCAGTCCCTCAAAAAGTAAAACACAGAATCATCATTTGACCCAGCCATTCCCATTTCTGAGTATGTAACCAAACAAACTGAAAGCGGGGCCCTGCACAGATACTGATACACCTATGATCATACCAGCATTATTTACAATAGTCAAAAGATAGAAGAAACCCAAGTGTCTCTCCCTGGATGAATAAACGGAATGTGGTATGTATGTACAATGGAAGAAAATGTGTCCTGTGAGGCCACAACATGAATACATAATGCTAAGTGAAATCACATGCTATGCTAAGTCAGTCACAAAAAGACAAATATTGCATGACTCCACTCATATAAGGTACTCAGAATAATTCCATACACAGAGACAGAAAGTAGAACAGTGGTTGCCAAGAGCTCAGAGTAGAGAGAATGGAGAGTTACTACAACATTTCAGTGTGGTAGGAGAAAAAAAAACGTTTTAGATGTGACAGTGATGACAGCTGTGCAATGCAAATGTACCCAACACCACTGAAGTACACATTTAGAAATGGTTAAAATGGGGACACCTGGGTGGCTCAGTGATTGAGTGTCTGCCTTCAGCCCAGGGCGTGACCCTGGGGTCCTGGGATCGAGTCCCGCATCGGGCTCCCTGCAAAGAGCCTGCTTCTCCCTCTGCCTGTGTCTCTCATGAATAAATAAATAAAATCTTGGCGGGGGGGGGGGGGGGTTAAAATGGTAATTTTAGGAGCTCAGTTGATTTCAGCTGAAGTCATGATCTTCTCAGGGTCATTAGATCAAGTCCTGCATCAGGCTCCACACTGGGCATGGAGCCTGCTTAAGACTCTCCCCCACCCCCACCCTTTGTCTGTCTCTCTGCCCCATGTCTAAAAAAAAAGGGGGGGGGGATTTTATAGTATATATTTTATATGTATACATATAATCTATATATATAATTTTACCACAATAAAAAAAATTCATTTTTAGCTCTATTCATCCTCAAACCAATATCCTCACTTCTTCCCCCAAAGTAATCATCCTCAACTACTCATTTATTTTTTTCCTGGATTTAATTCAGCATTTCTATGTTATACATACAACACTACTTCTTGAAGATTTATCAATTACCTGCATAGCTTCTGCCACAGTAGATGAAGCCTACAAAACCAGTACCATCCCCACTTTTTACTTCTCTTATTCCTAACCTTAAATGGCAATACGACGATTCTGGGTTAGGCCATCCAACAGATGTTAGTTATTTGCTTCCTATGCTAATTCACCTATTTTTCAAAGAATCTATTTCCCCAAACATTTCAATATCCATCTATCAGTTCAATTTTTAATTTTTTTCCTGAAGCCCTCTTTCCTACTGCTCCCATCAGAATTGCTTGCTCTTCAGCTTATAACACAGTTGTCATCTCTCGACTTTTCTTTGTTGCTTCTGAGTTGGATCCACTGTTTACCAAAGCCCCTTCTCTTTTCTTTCTTGGTTTATTCTCTCATTTTGTTAGGGTGCACTGTATGGAAACGCTGCATGGGTACATATTTTTTGGTTGTTCTTGCATGTCTTTCTCTCCTACTTTTGCACTTGATTGATGGTTTGGCTGGATGCAGAACTCTAAGCTGAACAGAGAACTCGTACAGCACGCTCCTCCATCTTCCATCTTTAACTCTTAGGTGCTGAGAAGTTAGATGTCATTTATATTCCTAATCCTTCCTAAATGATCCTGCAAGCTTTTGAGACATTCTCATCATTTCTGGTGTTCCTAAAAAAATTTCATAACTGCCTGGCACTGGCCTGTTTTCATTCATTCCGCTTGGCACTATATATCTCTTTTCAATCTGGAAACAAATCTTAAATAAATTTTCTGGCATATGCCTAAATATAGCATCTACCTCTGGCATATACATGTATATGGTACATTTCATCTTCTGATAGATATGGTTACTAAGAAAATCAGCTTGGGAAAATGACAGACTGGATGTGACCCTTACCTCACTATTATCAACTGCAGCACTTGGGGAAGGTAATCTCTATTAAGCCATATATGAAATGGGGACATGAAATGGGGACAGGTGTACGGTAGAGATTTTTAATACAACGACACATGTAAACTGCTTTTGCAACAGCAGCACATGCATGTGAATAAAGTACAATGTTACCTACCTATTATTAAAATTTCAAAAACTGGATTGGTATAGATACTATAAACACTGTCCAATCCATTAAGGTTCTGCTATTTGTAATAGAACTAATAGAAGTGGGAGGCAGCCAATGGGTATAGGGTTTCTTTGGCGGTGATAAAAATGTTTTGGAACTTGAGAAAACTGATAGCTGCAAAACACTGAAGATACAAAATGTCACTGAACTGTTCACTTTAAAATGATTAATCTTATGTTATATAATTTTCACCTCAATAAAGAGAAAAAAAGGAAGGACACAGAAAGGCAATATGAAGGAAGAAGTCAAAAGTTGTTGAAAAGGGAGACTGGAATTGATACTTTTTCCTGTAAATTACTGTGAAATTTTCCTCTATATACTCGCTTTTAATTCTTTGAACTAAGTAGCCAATAATGACAATGTTGGGAAGACAAACACTTTTCCTTTTGTATCAAAAACCAACATGTTAAATAAAGTTGATTGAAAGATCAACATATAATTAAGAAGATTATTTGAAGCTTTTTCAAGAAGAAAATATGTAAAACAGGAAGTTGGAAGATATATATATATCAATAAAAAAGCTAATAGTAAAGAAGATGATGGATTAATTCATAAAAAAAAAATCACAATATATCAGAAGACTAAGCTCTAGGCATTTCCTTACAATAAATAGGGCAATCTACCCAAATCTCAAATCTTTCCAATAAAAAGGGAAGTAAACTGTGTGCTACTGATTGCAGAGTAGGGGGAAATACTGTTATATCCATCCACCTTTTTTCATTTTCAACATTTCCCAAACTGCAAGGAACACTGTTTAGAGAAATGCTATTCAATACAGTACAAAAGAAAACAGAGAAGGGGTGAGGGAGAGAGAGAAAGAAAAAAAAAAAAAGGAACAGGAAAGCAGCATATTCGAATTTCACTCTTGAGAGATTCACAAGACACAGCAGTGTATTAAAGGTTCTGCAGTAAGAAAGCCAGTTCACTTCTATGAAACCTACATCTGTCTGATTTATTAAGTACAGAAGAGTTCTTAAGCTATATGTCTGTTAAACACATAATGCATCATTTTGTTAAAGACTGCTTTGATTTATCCCGATAACATATAAATTAGGGTAACTTCAATATTAGCCCCAGGGATAAGATTACCACACATATCCAAGAATAATCAATTACCTGAATAAAACATTGTTTCAAATTACCAGCTAGTCAGAGCAAGAGCTTAGTGACAGTAAAGGAGGGGGAGAGAAGGTGGGTATAAGAGGAAAAGAAGAAAAACAATCTGGGAAAAGTTAGCTCTTCAACTTCCCTTGTTGAGATGTCCTTGTCCTTGTCCTGCCCTGTCAATTCTGATTATTAAACAAAACATTTACAGTTTAGATAGTAAAAAATTTCAGCTTAGTTCACTTCTCCCCCACTTTTTGTTTATTTACATTAATTCCTGATCCTAGGAGGTAACCTCAAAAAGAGAGGTTAAATATTTGTCACCTGAGTACCTCAAGTATAAAATTTCACGTTGCCATAACAATCCATATCCCAAAAGAGTTGAATACTGCATAATTTAAGCATAAAGGCATTTGCACTTTCAGTTTCTTTTACTCAAAGACATACAACACCAACAAAATCTGAACCTGGCACAGCATTTCTTGTTTGGGGGGAAAATCATAGAAAAAACATGGATTTAGAGAAGGAAAGGTAGTTTTAAATATTCTTTAGCTATCCCAATAGGGGGCAGCCCAGTGGCTCAGCGGTTTAGCGCCGCCTTTGGCCCAGAGCGTGATCCTGAAGACCCGGGATCGAGTCCCACGTCAGGCTCCCTGCATGGAGCCTGCTTCTCCCTCTGCCTGTGTCTCTGCCTCTCTCTCTCTGTATCTCTCATGAATAAATAAATAAAATCTTAAAAAAATAAATAAATAAAAAGACATCCCAATAGGTAGGGCTAAGGAAAATCCAAATGGAAATACCTTTGTTAAGAGAAAACTGGTAAGGAAATAAAGACACGTTTTTTCATTGAGATGTTATCATCTTTGAACCAAAAAGGAATCACTACTGATTATTACTACTGTGTCCAATATTGTGGGAACCGATCAAGGAAATCAATCATTTAGGTACTAGAGACAGTAGTACTTAAGTCCCTTGGAGAGGTTAATCCTCACAGGAAAATTACCTGAAGGTTATTTATTTTATTTTACTTCATAGGGAAAAAGCTACAGCTACCTTTGTGGTCACTGTTCATCCTTTTTCTCGTAATAGAAGCGAAATGGAGTGAGCAAGTGAAGCCAACCTCACTAGCCATAAATCCCCCCAGTCAAAAAATGGGGGAGGGCAAGACAAACTAAGCATATCACAGCTATTACACTCTTATAATTCTTCATTATTTACATGCTACTGCCATTGCCATTACCATAAGGGTCACAAGATCAATTGGTTAAATAACATTAGCTAAATAACAAACCATATTCACAAACCTTTTTTAAGGAGTAACATTTGAAAAAAATCAAAAGCTAGCTAAAATAAACTAGACACACTAAAGCAGACAGAATAAACTTCAACCCTGGTTATTGATAGCAAATTAAATGCATGAATCTCAATTCAGAGGCACAAAGGTAGGAGATACTAAGTCAGAAGATGACAGATCAAAACACTTCCCAGCACAGTATTTTCTTTGTGAGATTATTATAGTCTAAGGTCTGAAAATGAAATGTGTAGATCCAGAAACCAAAATTATTAATAACCGAAAAGACAATCAATCACTTTCAGTGACTTTTCACTGTCATAAGAGAGCAAAGAGCAGGCAAAGCACGACCAGCCCCCAGGTTAACTTAGCACAAGGATGCCCTTGCAGTGACCAGAAAACCTGTCCTCTACCCACAGTATTCATACTCTTCTTTCCATACGAGTACTAATCTGATTTGGTTGAATTAGTACTCGGTTGAATACAGAATTATACAGTAGTAATACAAAAGAGATCAACCTGTAAAACATTTCATCTAAGTCATAAGGAGGCCTGATTAAACACTCCTGTGCCACAGCAGAGAATACATGTGCAGTGACTGCACTGCTCATTTTCCAGATTCTCCCATCACTCTCGATTCAAAATTTATGCCCCTCATTCTGTTTTCCATCCCCTACTGCATTTTCTGTAGATGTGTATCACCACTGACGAAGCTGTATCATGGATCTGTGATGTTACCCATCCTTCCAACTGTGTCCTGCCCAACCATGAGAAGATACATTTATTTTCCTATTTTCACACTCTTAAATAGTACTTCTGACAGACCCATGTACCTATCATTGTAACAGAAACTACAAAGAAAGTAGTAGTTTGGGTTTTTCTGTAGTTTTTGTAGATACTGACATTGAATAATTCTGAACAGAATATAAACACTAAAACAGTCCGACTGGACACAATACTGCAAAATGCAAATATATACATCAGTTCAAAGCAAACTAAAAAATTAACCACTTAGAAAAACAACTTATGGCTAGCTCATATAAGAATACAGCTAGGCTCATATGCTTAGACAACTATTATAAAAGGATTCTACATCTGCATAATGCTTTGCAAAGTGCTCTCCCATTATGAAAACATTAATTCTCCCCAAATATTTAAATTGAAAGTCTCCAAGAAAGAGATTTCTGAAAGAGGATAAAGGATATAATCCAAAAATATAAACTTTAAAAACCCATTAAATTTTCTGCTGACATTTACAGTTAATTTTTCATGCATATATATTTTTGCTTTGGAGTGAGAAAATATATTAAGACTGCACAACAGATACAAATTCCTTCTCTCATAAAATATATCATGTACTCAGGTTATACATGTATTAAATCATTTAAATCAGCCTTGAAAAATACTGTTTTGAATCAAGTAATAATTATACTCAGAAAGTTACCCAAGTTTATAAAAGAGACAAAGTCAGGCTTTCATTTGTCCAGCAATTCCTGTCCAGATCCTCTGTACAAAATACTTCTTCAAATGCATGGTATACTTACGGCTCATTACAAACTGTTCTATGTAAAAAATAGATGGTATCAGTTATCTCTACCTTAGAATGAATAAATTTAAGTGAATGAATCCACTCAAGGATTCTAAACCTAATCCCTAATTCTGAAATAAAAGACACAAATCATAGTGCAATGGAATCCAGGAATTAAAATTAACTTGGTAAGAAGCGTTGAAAGGAGTCCATGAAACCGTATCACATACACCTGATCATGTCAAAGGTTCTTATAAAATGAGTTGTATCCCACTGAGGTCCATTAAACAAACAGAAAGCAGTTACAGAGCACCAACATAATAAAAATAGAGTTTACATCTCATAGTACATCATTTTCCACGATTTAGAAATCTTCTCTAAATGAAAATACAGCATGAATACATCAATATTTGAAACAGAAAATAATAGTTCTTACCTTACTACATCATCAATATTGTTCCTGTATACGCCTTCAAGTCTTTCTGCAGGAAACCCCATAGCAATAATGTTGGGATAAATATCTGAGTACTTAAGTTAAGGAAATGTCTGAAATATACAACAATGCAAACTAACATATACATGTGGTAAAACATGAGCTGATTTTAAAAATTAAACGGTTGTCCAAGGTATTTATAAACCACCATATGTAATTAAGAAACACAGGGGAGTACATAATTCCAAAAACAGATCCTCAAAATAATCATAAGGCAAAATAATTTTCAAATCCCTCTACCTAGTACATTAAAAACACATTCAAGGGAAAAAGCAACTTCCAACGCTTAGACATGGGTACCTGAAAAACAAAACCACAGAGTTTATAAATCACAGAACTGAAGTCACCTTGGGACAAAAACCAAGCATCAAAATAAAAACAAAAATAGCTACACAACTACTCATTTTTCATAGTTATATACTGCACCACAGCACAGAGAAAAAGAATTAGGAAGCCAGATTTAAGAGCTGGCTATGCCTCCATCCAGTTGTATAATTTGGACATGTAACTAAACCTTTTTAGCCTTCAATTTCCCATTCCATGCAATTAGGCTGAGACAACCACAGTGATCTCCTCCAAGTTCTTGGTATTTGTGTCTAATACTGAACTAAGGTAGAAACTTACTCTCATTTACTATCAAGGTAGTCAACACTTAGCAAGCCGTTCTATTCATTTATGTTACACACTACAGTTGGCATAAAAACAAACTTCTGTGCTCCAGAAGAATCTGCACCAAACTAACTAAAAAGAAACCATCACCAAATCTACATTCCTATGCATTTTGTCAATCGTAGCAGCTCTCATTTCTTCTTGAGTGCCATCATCCCTCTTTCTAATCTCATGATTTTGAGAACACAGACCTTCCCAAATAACCAAGCTAATCTGCCTCAAGCCTCCTATCAACACCATCCCTGAAGTTCTCCACCTGCCTACTCCTGGACCCCCACTCGTTCTTCAAATACAATCCAAAATTCACTAAATCCAGTGTCTTCTTCTAGATCTTATTTTTTCACTTCCTGCTGCATTCACATTATTGAGCTGATTTCAGTATTAGTTTCAATCCAAAAATAATTATCAGGCTACCGAAGGCCTTTATTTTAGTATTATTTTTTAAAAGGTTTTATCCATAGTTTTACCATACAGATTGGATAGACCTAAAAATATTTTAAGGGAAAAAAAAAAAAACCGACATAGAACATCATACACAGTATGCTAAGTTCTGTATTTAAAAAAAAAAAAAAAAATGTTCCTTTTGTATAAAATGAAGAACTCTTACACATATAGTTGCTTGAATTTGAACTTCTCAACATACACGTGCATGTGCACACACACACAGATGATAACTGAGAAACGAATAAAGATGATTGCTTCACAGGGAAGGAGAGGCAAAGGGGAGAAGCATACACTTAAAAACAGCAACAAACCGGATTAAATACCAAATTGATAACCAGGAGACAGGGCTTATCTTACAGGAGTTATTTGGACATTGCAAGTTTACTGTACTTCTTGGTAGGAAGCACTCTAAGAACAAAAAGAACTACAAAGAAAATTTAAACTTCTTCTGAGAGTTTGTTTTTACTAATTTCAGTGTTGATATCCTCAAGCTTTTTTCTATATTGTAGAAAAAACTGCTAATTATGCTAATAATTTTAAGATTCATGATTACAGGTATAAAAGAGATACCATTATAAAATCAAGAAATCAAGTAAAAACACTAAAACATCATCATGAACTCATGTTTATAAGAATTTATGTTCTCTAGGTGTTTTCACTGACCTGGCCTAAAAGCATGTCAATCCCAGCAGCAAACAATCCCTGAATGCAGATTTCATCTCTAATATATAATACACTAAAAGATACTAAACTCCTTGGAACAACTGATGCCAGGTCTGGGGCAGGAAGATACAGGAAGATCTTTCTGTGCCAGAAGACAAGGAAGGTATTCAGAGATTAATGGTGTCTATCAGACAGATTTGGAGCTAACAAGAAGACATCCCAGGGCCTTGAGTTGTAACAATCTGAGTATCAAAGAAAAAATTTAAATGGTAGTAAATTAAAATACCCTAAATAAAATTAAAACCATTGAGTCTATAAGGATACTCAGAAGAAAAAAAGAACTAAATCTTTTTCATTTATCACCCTTTTGAAGTGGCTATTTTAACAGTTCTTTCTTTACTTTGAAAGTAGGTAAAGGGGGAGATTAAGTATTGATGCTACTTTTCCTGTAGGTTCTGTATTTCAGGGCAACCAAATAGCCCCATTTCATAAGGGTAAAGATCTACTTTACAGAAAAACGCCAGTTAATAAACACAAAAGAACAGAACTTTAAAAATGGTATTTTGCAACCCCTAATAAAATTACTGATTTAGGCAAAGATGAACAACTGGTTCTACACCAACAGGTGACTGGATGATGAACTTTCTTAGAGAAACAGTAACACTGAACAAAATACTTTCTAATGTAAGGAGACAAATACAACTGAACAGCAGGCAGAAAGGGCCACCACCACCCAATTTCAGGGGGTCCATCACCATCACCAAGAAAATTACATAGAGATCCTATAATACAATACAAATACAATACAAAGGACACAGCATCATCTATAATAACTAAGGTATCTTCAATCTGAGAATCCACCAAGCATTTAGATATAAATTTTAATTTACAATAAATACAATAATTTACAGTAAATAAAACAAAGAAAACAAGCTAAATGACATGTGAGAATTAACTGGACAGATTCAAAAGATCTGTAGCACATGACCCAGTCTCTGCTCCAATGTCTTTTAAAAAGGCAAGGAGGGTAGCTATCATTGATGTAAAGACTTAAGCATTCTATGGGACGCCTGGGTGGCTCAGTGGTTGAGCGTCTGCCTTCGGCTCAGAGCATGATCCCAGAGTCCCGGGATCGAGTCCCCATATCAGGCTCCCTACCATGGAGCCTGCTTCTCTCTCTGCCTGTGTCTCTGTCTCTCTCTCTCTCTCTCTCTCTGTGTCTCTCATGAATAAATAATAAAATCTTCAAAAAATAAAAAGACTTAAGTGTTCTAAGAGCCAAGTTCATAGGTACAGTACTATTTTGGATATTGCTCTGGACAAACCGGCCATAAAGAACATTTTTGAGCCAACCAGAGAAATTTGAACATGATCTGGGCATTAGGTGAGATGAAATTTTACTGACATGGAAAAGCAGACATTACTGACAAAAAAAAAAAAAAAAAAGGTTTCAAGAGAGAATATACAGCATTATGCCACATATAATGCATATATATCCATAATAAACATGTAGACGAAAAGATCACAAATAATCATGTATAGGTGGTGGAAATATATATATTTTTCTCATTTTTGTCTTATATTTTCTGTTGCTGATACAATGCACCTGCACTATTTCTAAAACATTTTTTGAATTGTTTTATAATTATCTACAAGTCTATTTACTGTCATGACAAAATATTGTCTTGTCCCTCATGACTTAAATTCAGCTCTGTATATAGTTTTAAAAAATGAATTTCTATCAAAATGCATATATGTATATACACATACACACACACACACACACACACTCATATAACAATAAAAGACCATGTAATTTTTGTCACTTTAAGAGTACAGAAATTCACCCCCAACCTCAAAGGGTTCTTTTACTATAAAGGCTCTGAAACTCTTAGGATTATCATTTTTAACATTACAAATAATAGCTGTCATCTATTATTCTCACATGAGAAAGTAGTTCCACCTAAAAATGTAGCTCAATTCAAAGACCTACGTTCAATTACCAAAATGTTTTAGGTAGTATGTCCATTCATGAGAAAAAAAAAAAAAAGAAATTGGAGGTTCAAATTAAGCCTGTAGCAGTATTAATTCCTGAAAGTGAATAATCTTTACCTTGTAACTCTGTCTTGGGAGCACCAACATATAGAAAATGAGAAATAACACTCAGGAAAAAAATGAGGCAACAGTAAACCCAAAGCAGCTGCCACCAATCCAGAATTCCTACCTAAGAAATTATGAATACATGTCAGTCAAGAATATAAACTGGTCACCCAAGTTTTTCTTCTGAGCAACAGAGAAATTTTTTATTCAAAGAAATAACAATTACTGCTACTAACAAACTTTCCAACTGAATCCTTCATTTCAGTGAAGATGCTAGTAAGATTTTAGCCTTGCAGAAAAGCACAGTAGTACAAAGCCCCTGGAAATGCAGTCATTGTAACTGGGACTAAACTCAAATGTAACTATTAGTTAGCACTATGAATGCTAACTAATAAAGTAAATGAGGTTGCAAAAGACTTAGTTAACTTACTTTAAAAAACCATAGGCCTATAACTATGCATAAAAAGGGATGTTATGTTACACACTCATTAAACTCACTTGGCCCCCTCTTCCACTCAATTAGTCAGACACAGAGCGAGCATTCTGTGCAAGGGGCACTGAGGGTAGAAGCCTAAGTAAGCAAAGACTACTGCACTGGAAGAGTTCCTACTCTATCAGGAGAGGCAGACACATGGAGGTGCAACGGTGCCACAGGCTCTCCTGAATATAAGACCAAGACATTTTAAGAGACAAAGAGAGAGGGATGAATCCTGCAGGGGCACAGATAAAGCTTCACAAAGTGGGTGATGTTAGATAATTCTTAAGAAGTCAGTCACACATCAGCAGGACAGGAGAACGAACAAGAGCAGTTAGAACATTCCAGGCAGAGGACAGAAGAGGGATACGGAAATACATACATCTGGAACACACAAGCAGTCCAGCGCGACTCACACACAAGGCTGTATGCAGAATGCAGGATGGAAGACTGGGTCTAGTTTTAAGGATGCTGTGGCAGGGAGTTTGATTTAACCAGACAGATAAAGAGCCAAAGGCCACAATCAGCCTGGGGGGGTCTCTTCCTTTACACAGAACCTAGGCATTTGGTCTTTTTAAGATTTCATTGTTCACAGAGGCTCTCACCATCCTTATTCATAGTTTGAGCTTTTACCCAAGACTTTAGCATCTATCATAAGTTATAAGGACACAGAGAGCGTGTGCCACTGTACAAGAAATACATTCCCATTTAATCTTAAAGATCCTACAGAGTTGATACTCCCATTTCATGAATGACAAAATTGAGGGTGAAAAAGACTGGGTAATTTGCACTAAGTTCCTGTACTGAGCTATGATTCAAACCAGTTAGATACATAACCCAAAGCCCAGGCTTTTTATACCATGCTGCCTCATGAAAGGAGATGAAGATCTCTTTTATTTCCAAATCAATAATAAAAATATAAAAATTTTCAGAGGGAGCAGGTTCAAATGAAAGTGAATCTACTAATCAGATGTTAAAACTTTAAAACTTCTAAAAGACAATACAAAACTCCACTGGCTTTTCCAGAACTGATTTCAGCAATTGATAAGCACTGAATTTTGAGACAAATATTTGTTATGCCAAGAATTATACCAATAAACACCTAATATATGATTTTTTTGCTTCCCAATGTAAAAAATTTGATATGCTTTTTTAAGACAATGTAAACCAAATAAAAATAACTGAGAAAAAAAAATATATATACAAGATTTCTAATACAGAATAGCCTTAACCTGCACTTACTGGATATACTTTTGAACAAGTAGAGGGCTTCATATGAAATTCTCCTCTAATAACTTATAAATGTTGAGCATAAAAAATTAGAATAACTAGGTCACTGAAGGAAGCCAAATATTTTTGCCATCTAGTAATCTACTTGCAGGCAAGGTGGCACCATGGTTAAGAACATATGCTCTAGAGCCAAGCTGCCTGGACTTGACCTCCAGCTTCATGTATTAAAAAATCTTTTCCAAGTTTACCTGTCTTCAGTTCTCTGTGTAAGATGGGACTGCTCAAAGTACTTATCACACAGGGTTGTTTATAAGGATTAAACGCATCAATATATGGAAAACAACTAGAACATAGTGACAGCTGTCCATCAATTGAACAAATGGTACAGACCCAGACTGTAAGGGCTCACCATAACTATTTGGGTTTTTTTTTTTCCAATGACACTGACTTACTATTGAGTAACCAACCTAATCCTTCTAAAGAGCATCAAAGCCTAACAGAAACCTTAACTGTGTGAAATCTTAACCTTAGCAACCTGCCTTTTAAGTATTTAAATTAAGAACAAATGTAAAATATTCCCAAATTTCCCAAAGGAAAAAAAGGTCTTCTTTCCCCACATTATCAGCGGCTACATGCAATAAGTGGAGAGGTAAAAGAAATGCGTGTATGTGCACATGTGGGTACTTCTTGTCATGCCTAAGGTGGATGGCCACCATTGCTACAGGAGATCTGGAGATGAGATACATGACGTAACAGCAGACAGTCTCCTTTCGCCTCACCTTTGAGCAAACATGTCCAATTTGTTTTAATTAAGGCAAAATTTACATACAAGATCTTAAGTGATTCATTGATGAGCTTTGATAATCATACATATCATGTTGGACAGTCTTGATTTAAGTGCTACAACAATCCCATCTCACACCACAGAATACTGTAGACTGAAAGAAAAAAAAAATGGTAATTAAGTTCTAAAGCCAGTCCACAGAAGTCAATTTCACCAATAATATAACTGACATATTGTAAAATAATGTGGCTACTATAGGAGCTAAGTAAATTTTTACTGGTTATTCTAAGCATCCAATCATGACTTAAAACACTAGACAGTACATTCTAAGTTACATCTAATTAACAAAATACCTTTAGAAAAAAACATGTGAGCTGATAATTCATATCTACTTTGTCTTTAAAATTTTACTTGAACCTAAATTAACGTGGTTTATGTTACAAATTTAACTAGAATTTTCAAACAGAGGATAAAAAAAATAGCTTGTTAAGCCTTATTTTAGAAATGTGTTTCTGAATATAGACTGAATCTTAATTATGGAAAATAAAGCAGTTCTGAAGTTTCTTTGTAGTACTACTTAATATATATACTTATCCCCAAACAACTTCTACACTACAATACCAGTATACAGTACTAGTATTCAAATCAGTAACACTTTTTTCTTGCCACGATTGTTTTAAGAAAAATTATATCCACAGATCAAATAAAGAGATTCTTTAAACTCTAGTTAGCTAGAAGTTAACAATATGAAGCCGTAGCATACATGGAGCATGAATGGCAAATAGGGACATACAGATTTACAGAGGTAGTGACCAAAAAGCATCAAAAGACAATCTGAAGTCACCTGGCTCACGAGAGGAATGAACACCGAGCTTATCCGGCAGCAGGAGTGAAGGAATAAAGTCAGACTAATGAAGGAAGACACGGAAAATGAAAAGCAAGTTAGCAAATACCAGGACTTCACCATTTAATTCTATTTTCCAGGAATTTCTGGAGGTTTTCCCCTGCTTTCTCTCAGGGCTATCAACCAACAGATACTCAAGGATCAGGTGAGAGGAAAAATAATTCAGCCACTGATTCATAAGCTACATCAGGTCTACATTTTTTTCCCGAAAGTTTTTAAGAAGTTTAAATTTAACAAATAGTTTCCATGCATGTCACAGCTATATCCATAGTGTCTTTACTAATCAAATTATGCTTTAAATAATTGCCACACTCACAGACTTCTGTCAGAGTTTCATCTAATGAAACATTTTATATTTCTTATTAGATTTTATTTTTCCCTATTAAATGTGTAAAATGTTTGTATCTGGTTTCTAAATTAAAGATTCATATTGGTAGGAAAGCAGAAATAGGAGTTCCCTGAATTTTCCAGTTGATGAGGTGCTAATTGCTCATTATTTGAGAACAATTTGTCCTAACATATAAAGCATATAATCATTCATGTAAAGAGCAAATTAATAAAGCCTAAAATCTTATTTTCTAAAATGAAATGGGTGCCAAAACTTGAACTACGGATATATTAACAGAAAGAATGCTCGAAAAATGGGGATTTTAGGAATAAAGAAGTATTGGGTCAGAAACACGACAGGACACAGGAATATTTAAATATTTCCTAGGTGTCAGGCCTTGCACTAAAATACGTAATGCATAATGTCATTTAATATAGAAGACCAGAGTTCCATTCTCCCCTTTCAACTTAAAAGCCTATGGACTGCTGGTAAGTTACTAAATCTCTGGGCCTCAAATATTTTTGTTTCTTCTTTCTGCAAAAATAATGATCCTAACAGCTGCTCTAACTTCTTCACTGGTTGTTTCAAGGATCATATGAGATATCTGGACATTATCTTCAATTCCATAAACTGCAAAGAGCTCTACTATTGTAATAAGAAGTTGTTATTATTTGAGGTTGCATGAGAGATGCCACCTAGAAATGCCGTGTTATTTAATTTTAGTTTAAATGTCTCATTACAAAGCAACCCAATATGATGTTTTTATAAACAAATTAGAAAAGAATTCCAATATATTCACTTAAATTCACGTTAGCATAAATTTTAGGTTCCTTTTAACACTTCTAAATTAACTGCCCACAGTGCCAAACCAGAAAGGAAACTGACTGCCAAATAATTTATGAGCTCTACTGGAGCTTTCTACTCCTCCAAACAATTAGGAGCTCACAACTTTCTCTCAAATTGTTACATTATACCAACTTGCCTTGACAGAAAAGTTTACCCATATTTTTGCTTTAAAATGAAGTTTAGATCTCACTTCCTAGAGGTCGTCTTCTTTTTAAATTTATTTTTTACTTATTTATTTTTTTAAACTTAGGCTCCATGCCCAGTGTGGGGCCTGAACTCACGACCCTGAGTTTCAGGGTCCCATGCTCTACCAACCCAGCCAGCCAGGTACCCTTAGATTTCATTTTCTAAAGGAAAATATCACATTCTTCAAAGGTAACATCAAGAATTGCTAGTAATTCTTCTACTTAGTAGCAATACTATAAATTGGTTAATTTGGCAAGAAATCTGCAATCTGTATCAAAGAGCTATGAAACTGTTTTACTTTTTATTCCAAAAACTCCACTCTAATAATGTACTCTAAGAATAACAAAGTAAACTATTCATAGATAGTCACAACCAGTGCTGTTTATAAAGGGAGAAAATGGAAATACTCCTAATACAGTACAGTAAGCAAAGCATGGTATCTAGCTCGATATAATATTAACTATCCAGCTTTAAAAATGACGACTACCCACGGACAGATAAAAATTAAATCATGAACAAATACCTAAGTATGTAATTATGAGTATACATACATTAACAAAAAGGGAAAGATAATTTCCAGTAAGAAACACCTGACATAGAATTAACTTTTTTTCTATTGTTTAAATGGACGATTACGCAGTTTTAAACAAATACTTTTTAAAGGAACAATCAAGGCCTTCTGAACTTGATTTAAATTTAAGCAAATTAGAACCACATAAAAGTACCTTATCAGGTCACTGATAATGCTAGCAATACTCTAAAATCCAAAGTACAATATTTTTCATATATCAGCTGAGAGATTATTCCCCTCAACAAACTTAATCAAATTTTCTTCAGAGCTGTTATGAAATAATGCATCTACAACTGTTCAGACCTACATCTGTGAACCTCTAAAAATTTAAGTTGCCCAACTAACTGGTTTTAACGAGCATAAGAAACAATTACCTTCTTCCTAGGTCTCTGGATGAATACGATAAGGCGGATTTCCTGTTTCAGAACTCTGCTGCTGTTAAAATACACACAAACACACACACACACACACACGCACACCCACACCCCACCCCACCCCCTCTGGTTTTTGTTCAAGACTGACTCCCAATGACAAATCAAATATGGTTGTAACTTACAGAACTTTCAGAAAGATCGTCAGTTCAACGTGCATTAGACATATTTGTCAGCATTATATACCTAAACTAAGCCAAATGCTTACTCTCATTTTCTACAGCAAAATCATAATAAAATATATTAAAAAATCAGAAAAGTTAAAATTTTAACACTGATCCAGCATTACTATAAAGTACGTAGGTGTATCTTTTATGCTCTGATCTTCACATTCAGTGTTAGGTTTATGTTTCTTCTGTAATTCATTCCATTATAAAAGCCATGCTTTTTATCATTTTATCACAGACAACTATCTAAAACACTAGGTTTTGGCTGCTCTATAAGGCCATTAACTTTTACGGAAAAAAAGACACTCAAACAGGTAAGACACAGAAGATGACAAGGTATGTGTCAACAGTTTGAGAACAAAGGCCTAATAATATTTAGTGTGAATTCACTATTAGTAAAATGCACCAAAAAAAAGATTCCAATATTTCCAACTGTACTGATCTTTTAGATGCAACCACGCGCTAAGTCAAAAACTACTACACAAATAAGGTACTAAGAAAAAAAAAGTCCTAATACAAAAATGTGTCTCCAACAAATGGGGTTTTCATTTTCCTACTAATTTAAACTAAAACTGTAAATCTTTAAAATTTACTTCTAACAGGGATCCCTGGGTGGCTCAGCGGTTTGGCACCTGCCTTTGGCCCAGAGCGTGATCCTGGAGTCCCAGGATCGAGTCCCATGTCAGGCTCCCAGCATGGAGCCTGCTTCTCCCTCCTCCTGTGTCTCTGCCTCTCTCTCTCTCTCTCTCTATCATAAATAAATAAATAAATAAATAAATAAATAAATAAATCTTTTTTAAAAATTTAAAAAAATTTACTTCTAACAATAAAATTTACCTTTCAATGAAAGCACTGCTAATTCCAACCATTTTAAATCCAGAAAAGCTCCAAACAAGTGTGTGCTAGACTGATTCATTTTATATTTGGCTCTAATATAATAAAATCCAGTCTCTTTATTTTATATCTAAGCCAGGAAATCATTTAGAAATGACATGCTTTTTTCTTTTTTTTTCCAACTGGCAAAAATAGTTTTGCCTAACTGCTGTATTTTAATCCTGGATAAGAATATAAAACTAGAAATACATGTCTATTTTAAAATATGAAGGCACACATATTGGCATTTACTACTACATTAGTAAGAATCATATTAATGATTTTATGATAATTGCCTTCTTCTAATATTGAAAAATATGATTCATATTCCCACTGAGGGTATTTTTTTTTTGAGGGTATTTTTAATCATTGTATCAACTTTACAATCATTTGAATAATGGATTATCAAAAAAACGCTGAAATTACATTTACCAAAATACTAGTCAAAATTCATATTTAAAATTTTAATGCTATGAAATTTTTAAGTATGTTTAAAAATATAAGAGCAAGTCTACATTGCTTGGCTTGAAAAGGTTATACCTTTAATTTTAGTCAGCTACCCATAAATGCTTGTTCCTGAAGTAATACCATTTTAGTATAAATCCAATTGTAATAATTGGGGGAAAAAGGAAGTTAGTTGTAGAATCTTCATATGCAAAGGAGAATATACTAAAAATCTTGGAAAACAAGCTGAAACATGAAAGATAAAACTAAGCAGCTAACTCTGTCAACCAGTAAAACTTTCTAAATACATGAAGTTCAACATATAAGAAAAACAAAAACACGGGGATCCCTGGGTGGCGCAGCGGTTTGGCGCCTGCCTTTGGCCCAGGGCGCGATCCTGGAGACCCGGGATCGAATCCCACGTCGGGCTCCCGGTGCATGGAGCCTGCTTCTCCCTCTGCCTGTGTCTCTGCCTCTCTCTCTCTCTCTCTCTCTGTGTGTGACTATCATAAATAAATAAAAAATTTAAAAAAAAAAAAAAAAAAAAAAAGAAAAACAAAAACACCAACAGTGAGATGGAGGGACAGAAATGAAAGCAAGGGAAAGGAGCTCTTAAGGCTTCACACCCTTTATATATGATTAGGTAAACAAAACAGGTAAAGAAAGACTTTTAGTATTTGGATAAAGATGTCACCTACATATGTGCCACCTCACTTAATGTGAGAAAGATAATTTATGTACACATCTGTCTGTCCAAAAAGGCACCATTCTTTCTATGGCCTACAGTTCAGACCTGAACAAATTCTGTAAAGTGATGCTAGTAAAACAATCTACTTTCATCAGATATGAATTTGAAATTGGCAAGATGTTTCTTACACAAAAAAACAGAGGCTCTAAACACAAAGTTGGATGTGAGAACATAAATACAAAATCATATCTAAACTGAAATACTATACCTGGTCATAGTAATCATTTGGCATGATGACAAACTCTCAATAAAAAAACAAAGTCAATGTAATAAATAAAAGTATATGATAATTAATCAGACCCTATTAAACCCAAAATGCAATTTTGGGTTTGTACCTGGCAAGACCCTTTCAGGGGTTCGTGAAAAGGAATTATGTCACAAAAACAACTTATATTGTGGCTCAAAAGGAAAAAGCAAAATTTTAAATGGGGAAACTCATTTTCTAGCAGAAAGATAAGAACTGAGTTATACAAGAAAGCAGAGGGCCTGAAAAATATTTAAAGCAAACGTTTAAGGGATACATATTAAATCAGTTCCCTGATGAAGTTCTGTAATAATGAATTCTTATGTATCAACTGCTAGGAAAATTGGAGTTTAAAACATACCAAAATCTCATATAATAGCTCAAGTTGAAACATGATGTTTCCACTTAAATATCCAAATAATCTTGTAAAACTAAATGACTAAAAGCCAGGCTTCCATTACATAAGCTTTAGTTCTCAACCCTATCTTTGCATTTTTAGTAGAAAAATATAAACACTGGCATAACCACTAAGTTTTGTTTTTGCAAAAGCTTAAAATCTGATATTAGTCTTTAAAGACTGTAATTAATAGATGATTCCAAAACACAGAAATGTCAAAACCACTTATATCACTAGATTATCTTAACTTTTTCCTATATCTGAGTAACAGATGGCAAGCCTTAGTTCTTGGACACTACACAATAATCACAATCTGTGTGACCTTTTCAGTATTAAAAAGATTCCAAGTAGCCTTAATATCCAGCACCTTAGTGTATTTTACAGTATTGCCTATAATCCTGATCACAGTGAACAGAAACTAGATATTCAAACTACATCATACTTTCTTGACGTACTGGTATA
Organism: Canis lupus familiaris; assembly: GCF_011100685.1. Lineage (NCBI taxonomy): Eukaryota > Metazoa > Chordata > Mammalia > Carnivora > Canidae > Canis > Canis lupus. The sequence goes on along the minus strand of NW_023330729.1, from coordinate 31,300 downwards.
TTTATTTTACAAAAAATTTCCTACAAGTAGTCCATGAAAACTATCCAGATGTCAGATTGCTTCTTCAGTTTTCAAAAAACATACATGCATACATTCACAAAGTATTTTTATCATTACTTTGTTTTCATTAGCACCAAAAAGGTATATACCACACCTAGATAAAAATTTCCTTATGTTTTAGTATTGAAACGTTATCTCACTTAGAAAATTGTTACTCTAGCAACTAATTGTTTAAAACAAAGAAAAAAAAAGAATTTGTTTCTTCCTCAATATTTTTGTTATAAGTACATGAATTAATACATTTGCTAAGAAAAATCATTTAGCTAATAAGGTTAAAATATCTCCCTATTTTAATATTTTATATCTGGGCACTTTAAAATCTGATGCTAACAAATGCCAAGTTTTGATTACAAGTGAAATGCACAGCAAACATTCATCAATAAGTATCACCAATTACTGAGGCAACATATGCAAATATAAACTGTATCATTCAAATATGCTCCAGGAAACAGTATCATCATGACAAGCCATACCCTTTCTGATTAAAGACAGGAAAGTGACAGAGTTGTATTGACTTTGGTATAAAATGATGTGATGGTTTATTCAAAAATTACTTGTATATCCACTTTAATTTCAATACAATTTAATATTCCTACAATAGGAAAAGTTTTATTTTGTCTTAAATAAATAAAATATGCTTAGATTTTAAATATGGAATAGCTTTCCTAGAAATAACTAAGGGGAAAAAAGTTTCAGGAGTCCAACATTTCAGCTTTGTGCGTAACAGATTATGATTCTGTGAATCAAAATCATGAAAATCTTTCCTAATATTCAGGTCATCTTAAATCCACTCTAAAGAAAAATCAGAACATAACAGAAAAAAATATTAGCCAAATACTGGAAAAAAGTCTAATGTGTAACAACAGGGAAACAAATATTTCTGACAACTTCACCATTTAAAATAATTAAGGCAGCTATGAGGGGCTCTGGAAACTGTTTAAAATCCACACACCTTTTAAATCCACAACGATGAACTACATTTTAAAGTAGATGCATACAAACAAAACTAGAAGCCAGTACAGAAACATGAAGTTTCAGAGAAGTAGGGCAATAGGCACTTTTTGAAAATTCTCCTTAGTTTTATTTTTATAAGACACATTTTTTTCTAAAGTATAGCAAGCAAATGAAGTTTATTATTCATATACTGAAATAAATACCATAAGCCTTACTCAATTAAATTACAGCAATAAATGCCATCTGTTTTTCTTAACAAATTTGAAGCTATCATATAATTAGCAGTCCTGGTTTTAAAATATTTATCAGTATCTCTGGGTATCTCCTGCAATTTCCAAAAGAAATCACAACACTCAGTCAAAACTTAAATTTCTTAAGAATTTTTAAAACATGGGGATCCCTGGGTGGCGCAGCGGTTTGGCGCCTGCCTTTGGCCCAGGGCGCGATCCTGGAGACCCGGGATCGAATCCCACGTCGGGCTCCCGGTGCATGGAGCCTGCTTCTCCCTCTGCCTATGTCTCTGCGTCTCTCTCTTTCTCTCTCTGTGACTATCATAAATAAATAAAAATTTTAAAAAAAAACCATGAGGGGAGAATTTCAAATCACATTTCTTCCTAAAAAAGAAAGCTTTAAAAAAAAAAAAAAAATTTTTAAAACAGGCCTGACATCTTACTCTGCTTGTGCAAAGTGAGAGGCAAAGCAAATTATAAAATCAAGCAAATAGAAAAAAAAAAGGAAAATCACAGCAATCTACACCCTAGAACACTTTTGTAATTACATTTGTCTGCCCTAAAACAAAACAAAACAAAACAAATTCAGAATCCACAAAGCTGTTCCCCTGTCATTTTCTCATCTCTGAACTAATCTAAAGCTCCATCCTAATTTTTTCTAAAAACGTCACATTAATACAAGTTTTTAAATCAGATAATTAAAGCCTTTCGATTCAACAGGTTGACACAGTGAAGTTAGGGTGTAGAAAAAAGAATGTAACACATGCATCAGAGAACCTTAGAGTCAGGCCTAATTTCTTTATCTGGAAAGACATGAGAAGTTTGTAGAGCTTGTCAGAAATTTGTCATTTTATATCAACACATATAACTACACCATACCTGACTGTAATAAAAGCAGCTTTAGAATAAAGCGTCAGACTAAAAAAATAAATAAAAAAATTTTAAAAAATGCATTAAACAACAAAAAAACAAGTACATGGGGGGCAAAACATCTCTTAACAGCTCAACAACTACATACTTAAAGGAAACTAGCTAAAGATTACTTTAAAAACTATTGGCAACATAAAAATGAAAAAAAAAGAGGTTTTTTTGTTTTGTTTTTTTAAATAAAGCCTATCCATCCTATTAGAGCAGTTCTACATACCTCTTAAATAAATCTTACGGTGCATTACACTTACAAGTTTATTGAAAACATCTTCAGCCTTTTCTAAAAGAAGTTCAAAGCAACACTTTCACTAACAGCCAAATAACACATGAGCCTTCTTCAAACAAGCCTTTTTGGTTACCAGTGATACCCTTTGTGGACAAAGTTCCCATTTTAAAGAATATTCGCCTAGCAGCAGTGAGAAAACCTAGATGTTAAAAGCCTCACTCCATCATGTATTAGCAAATTGACCTTCTTAAAATACCACAGCCTAAGGGCAAAGGTAATGACTTTTATCAAATATTATACTTCTCTTACTACCTACCAGACACTTTATACCTTTAAAGTAGAATTTCTCAACCTCACATTACTGGTAATTTGGGCCAGATAATTCTTTGTTGTGAGAGGGACATACTCTACACAGTAGTAGGGTTGTATAGCAGTATCCCTGGGCTCTACCAACCAGAGGCCAAGAGCATCCTTCCCATATCCATCTCCCAGCTGTGACCACCAAAAGATGTCTCCAGACACTGCCAAAGGCCCAGACAAGGTGGGAGGAGGTCACTCCCAGTTGGCAACCAATATTCTGAAAACACCTCACCTCTACTTCTAACAAACCTAAAAACTACCTACGAGGATCTTTACCACCATGACGGAGATGTGGAAAACAGGGTTCGCTACCGTTAAGCAACGTATCTTTTATTACACAATTGATAAGTGGCCGAGCAAGGAGTGAAGCTAGACTTTAGCTAACTGACTCCCAAGTCCATGCTCTACCATATCACACTGCTTTTCTAAACTTACTGTCTCATCTACATAATCAGAATAATATTTGCCATGTTGAGCTATTTAGGATTTACAGATCAAATGAGATAATGTATGTATAAATTCTATCAACCTAAAGAAAATAACACATTAAGGATTTGTTTGATTGAAGATACCATAACACGATGGTTCACGAAGTGTGATTCCCCGGGCCATGGGAACTTCTTAAAAATACAAATTCTCAGGCTCCAGCCCAGACCTAATGAATCACAAATTCTCAGGGTAGGACAAGTAATCTCCGGTTTTACAAGCCCTCCAGGTTACTCTGACACCCTCTCAAATTTGAGAGCTACTGATATAATGAGGGAAAATACTGCACCAAGAGGCTAAAATCTCTACATCCTTCTTTGGACTCCATGTCTACTGGCCCTTAACAAGCTACCGATTCTTACTGGAACTAGGATTCCTATACTACAAAAAATAATAATAATAATAAAAGATGGGAATACTTGCCAGGCTTTTTTCTTCTTTGCAAAACCAAATGAGCTAAAGATTAAGCAAAAACTTTATTAATTAAAAAAAAAAACAAACCACTAAACAAAGATAAGACACTGTTAGGATATATGCCAGCTTATTCTACTACATTAATTAAACAGAAAAAAAAAAAAAAACAAACTCCTTCTGATTCAAGTCCTCATTTTTCTCTTACTTCATATTTCCTGAATGATTGAGAATGTTAAATAAATTTTACATTGGCCAAATAAAGCCTGGCAAAACACTGTTTTCACATTATGAAAAAAAAAAAACAAAAAAAAAAACAGGAAAAGCTCAAGCATTCCATTTGATCTCTAACAGACTCAGAGTAAAGTAATTCATAAATACACATTTTAAAAATAACCACCTAAAAATCAAGCTTAGTAACATCCCCCAAACTTCATTCTAAAAGTAGAAAAAAGTTTTTGATTCTTTTAATCTCCAATCAGTTCAGAATGTCTAGAATATGCAAAACGCATACATTTTAAAACAGAGTTGTTTGCAACTTTGGACATGTATGCTATATTATAAATCACTTCAAGAATACATGTGATTTAAGGAATATGTGATTCAAATCACAATGCACTTCCTAACACCTTTAGACATTCTTTTTTAAAGGTCAAAAGTATCAAACATATAAAATTGGCAGAATGCAATCCTTGCAATTAATAGTAAAGAACAAAACCTGGTATTTTAGCCTGAAAATCTACAAAAATCGAATAAAATTCGAAACTATCCTAAAGAGTCTTAATAATATTAAATCAACTCTAAGTTTTGGGTAGTGACATAAAGCAAAACACAGATGGCATGTGGCACAAGAGTTTCAGACAACTCAACTGTCCTGTAAGATGTCAAAATGTCCAATTCTACTATCAAGACTTAGACCAAAGATACAGCTAGTTTATATGATACATAATATATAAAAATCACATCATCAAATAGTCATAGATAATGAGACAGAGCACCATTCATTCTGCAACGCAAAACAAATAAGCAAAAAAACCTCACTGGAAAGCAAATGCTTTACTACTGATAGTACTGGGAGACCAGCAAAGGAAAAAAAAAAAAAAAAAGAACCATCCCTATGCACACAAAATGGCCTTTAGCAGGTAGGTCTCAAGCTTCTTCCATCCTTCCTCCCCTGGCAAGAATCAATGAAGAAGAAAAAAGACCCCTTAGTTTTCTTCCCGTTTCCAAGGCCTAATATTATATTGATACTCACTCTTGATCAAATGTGAAAATGTGATGCAAGAATACAAAGGTTTAACACAAAATTAAAATTCCTAAATTATATGAATGCATTGTTGGATTACATTAAGTGTAAATTGTGCTGTAATAAATCTAACTTAGCACTCAAAGTTGCATGCCTCTCCCAACCAAAAATGAACTTAAAAACAAATGCTCACACGCCTTTATGGGTAAACTGTGTACATTACTTCTGTATTCTACATTAAAAGTTGTTTTGAGAAGATTACCTTGTGAATAAAATATACAAGTTGACCTATCTCTAACACTAAAAAAAAAAATTCATAACAAATTTATTTTAAAACGTCTACTTCATTACGCAATAATAACAGTAAGTTTTCATCTTACCTCAGTATCTCAAAGCAAACACTTTTTGATTAGCATGATTAACTTGCCTCTGGTCAACAGTATGAATGAACAGACCTTTATATTCCATTGTGATGAAACAATCAAGTCACAGACACCTACGACTTAGAACTCCTAAAGGAATACCCGTATTTCAAAAAATACTCGTAATTTGGCCCAGTGAAAATTCTAACATGTCCAAAACTGAGGAAATTCAGTTACAATCACTGCTCTCATAAATGAAAATACAAATAATTTCTCCTATATGGGTAATCTGAAATTATAATTCTTTTTTTTTTTTTTTTTTTTTTTTTTTTTTTTAATGAGAGTCACACAGAGAGAGAGAGAGAGAGAGGCAGAGACACAGGAGGAGGGAGAAGCAGGCTCCATGCACCGGGAACCCGACGTGGAATTCGATCCCGGGTCTCCAGGATCGCGCCCTGGGCCAAAGGCAGGCGCCAAACCGCTGCGCCACCCAGGGATCCCTGAAATTATAATTCTTAAGAGCAGCTGTTACCATGTAAGTATTTACAATGTGGCAGGTAGTATGCTAAGTGAGTTACTCATATTATCTCCTTTATTCTTTAAGACAAATTTTACAGATGAAACAGTTTGAGAAAGGCTAAGCAACCTACCCAAAGTCACCCAGCTGCTAAGCGGGAGAGCCAGGGTTCCAACACGGGCCAGTCTGGCTGGCTCCAGGACCTACCTACTCTACCACCCTAACATCTAAAATGAAACAATGTACACACAATGTGAAGATAAAATTAATGGTCAATATTTTAATGTAATTTAAAATAAATGTAACCTTATGTGAAAATGATAAAACAGTATCGACCAAGGTAGCCTCATTTTTTAGAAATATTATGAGTTTGCTAACTTTGTACCTACTTACACATCTACACAGAATATTCAAACACTTATGGCAGATCCACTGTCCATATCTGAAGTGATGACTATTGATGACAATCAAAGTGCATAACCACCTAAAATATGATACATCAACAGTCTTCCTTTCCACACCACGTGCACACCGTGTGCTGTCGGGTGTAGCCACACATATCCACTAGTCGGTATTCTCAGGACAACCGAGTGTATACCCTGACACCCTGAAGACGTCCACCTGCCTGTTAAATGCAAAGTGCTGCAAATAAAGAGAATATGCCCTAACTATACTGAACTGAAATATCCCCTCTAAAACTAATTCACGCCTAAGTGATGTTTGTTCTTCTTATATTATTATGTTTCCCAACAGCCTTTATTCCAGCGCAAATTACTTGTAAAGAACCAGACTGCTAATACCTTTTCTGTAACCAGTGAAAAAAATTTCAAAAACTTAGAGGCTAGGTGAAGAGTCAAATCCAATATGCTAACTTTACCTTTCCTGACAAAGGAAACTATTGTCCATTAGTGGGTGCAGGTATCCAGTGCTTAGAAAAGCAATCATATTGACAGACCACCCAGCAAAGAATGCATGTGGCAGTAAGTGGCCTTTATAAAACAATTAAGGATATCAGTTTGCTCAGCAAATCCTTACGAACTTAAGGTTATGCAGTCTAACCTCAACATTACTGACAGCTCTGAGAGCAAATGCATTCATTTCAAAGCTACCAGACAGAAAGCCACTGTAAAACTGAATATTTACTGAAATCATTACTGACCCCTATCTCAGACGTTGATACAAATGTCTTAAGTCTCTCCATCCTTAGAACAAATTCTAACACATTTTCTCAAAGAATTCAGGTCACCAAAAGAATTCTCCAATGCTGACCTCACTTAAAATCAAAGTTTAGCTCACAAAAACAGAGAGGGAGAAAAAAGGTAAGAGTGAGGTCTCTGCAAGATAGAAACAGAACTTAAGAACTCGTGGTCTCTAAAGGGGAAAAAAAAAGTGATATCAAAGAAATGTTTTACATGATAATTAATAACATAGCTTCTGGAAGCTAAATCCTTCCTTGTACCATGACCAAGCCCAAACATTCCAAGGAAGTGAGAAACTATCATATGCATGCACAATTCTCAATCTCTCTTTACAAACTCCATTTCACATACATTACTGTAGTATAAAAACATTTCCTACACATCTGTCTTACTAAAAAGGCTGAGGTCAAAACTTTACAGTACAATGTTTACTGAGAGTGAATTAATGTTGAAACTTTGTGCACTGATTTTCCCATAATAAATATTCCTTCATTAAAAGTCACTGAAGTGATTAAGTGGCTTAAGATCTATCAAAAAGTACTAAGCTATCACCACACAAATCAACAGCAAACGGGGCAACTCTCAAAATGAGAACATGTGAAAATAAGAATCAGAGATTTCACTTCTAAAAACCAAGGAAACCTCGAACATTAAGAAGTTTGTGTATTTTTTTTGAGTGGTTATTAGGAAAAAGCAGATACACCGTCCCACATAAAAACTAAAATATCAATAGCCGCCTTTCTCGTGTTAAAGTAAAATTCTAAAAGGTAAGGAACACCAATGCATCTTTTTCTATGCTCTCTAAAAATAAATGTAAAACTACGGTGGTTATACCTCACCATATTTTATGACGCTTATTCATCTATTATTCATTTAGTGTATCATAAGCAATGTAAAATCTGTACTGATGGTTGTACTCCTGTGCAAACTTTTACAATGGACAGCAATAAAATTCCTTTTTCCTTATACAAAGTCATATAAACTGTGAATTATTCTCCTTTTAGATGCGCTCTATTCTTGAACAATCTTTATGAAAATGAAGTTTGTAAACTGTTACACAGCGATCAGGATGCCCAGTCATGTTGCTCGGAAAAGAAATACAACTTAGCAGATACAAAACAGTGTAAAATAAAAACTGTGAATAGAATCTTAAAAAAACAAAACAACAACAACAAAAAAAAAAAGAAAAAAAAAACCACCTCACAATACGGGCACTTCAGTAATCACTGATCTTAAAAGATAATACAGTTAACTTCCATAGTCACTGTTACCCTCTACAAGTTAAAAATACTCCCTATGGTTAATATTTGAAAAGACGCAAACTTATCAAGATGTAAAAATACATACAAACAGAGCCTAAAGTTCCCATGAAATCTAAAGACACTAAAATTTTTTTTAGTCTCATGGTCACCACCATTTTCCAGACTAACAGATGTTAACAAATTATTTTTAGGACAACTCAATTTTGCAAATAATCGTCTTCAGTTTTCCTCTGAGAAATCACTACGTTCTTCATCTTTCTTATCAGATAGAAATGCTCCAATCACTACTCTCATAAGGGAACGTAACTTCTCACAGGCTAGCTGCTGAAGCAGACACTACAACCTGCCAAAGTCCTCAATGGCCACCTTAATTTCCCCCCACAATACACAGAGAACCCTAAAGCGAAACCAAGCAAACCAAAGTGCACTGGTGTAATCAAAATTATTGGAAGTCCAACTAACAAAAAAAAAAAAAAAAAAAAAAAAAAGAGCCCTTCACTGACTTTTTCCTAAATGATTTTTTTTCATATATTTGGCTCAATAAAACCACAACTCTAGAAATCAAGTGTTACTAGTCATTTGACGCAGCGTCTGACACTGCTTTCTATGCACACCCTAACTAAAAGTACCGTTCTAGTAACAGTCTCTAGGTCACGTAAATTTCAGGTATGGAGGCACACACCTGTGAAGTCAAAGGCGAGCTGGCCAACCAGCTCAGGACTCCTGTGTAAGAACCCCGCAGAACGATCTGAATCTTAAAGCCCTGACTATTTTAGAGCAAATGGGTAACGTAAAAATAAACCTACTCTGAATGATAAAAGCAATCTACCAAACAGCATCCACAGACATTGGTTTTTGCACGGGGATTTTTTCCTAAAAAGTCAAAGAAACGTGTAATCAATTTGTTCCTATACACCCAGACGGCTGTCAGTTCACACTAACGCTAGATTGCTTTTGAAATAAATTACAAATCAGAAGTTGTCCAGCAACTGGTCACCTTCTAGGCAAGCGGGTCAAGTTCAGCCTGACCAGTGTTGCAATCAATGCAGACTCCAAAACTTCTAAATAGTCTTCTAATACATAATTTTTTAATCAACAGAAAACTTACGTTTTGTGTGCTAGAAAGCTCCTTCTTCGGTGACTTTTACCTTCAGCTCAAAACAGACACTTGGGCAGAATTAGCTGTGCACGTTTATGTGCTGCTATGTAATCCAAAGGGAATTAAAAAAAAAAAAAAAAAAAAACCTCTTCAGATGTAAAGAATTTTCTTCAAAAACCAAATCCTCCCCACAGTGTTTAGCAGGACATATGGATCCTTCAGCGCCACTCCACCTTTAGGCAAAATGTTTACTAGTGTTCGCTAAAAATGATCTTTATTAAGAATCCTCCAATAACAACCGACGCAATCACGTTTGAACTAAATACCGTCCACTGTTATAATTCACATCACCAAACTTCTGGCCTTCACAGAGGCCTTGTTAATAAGATGCTGCGGGCATCTCAGACCCACAAGTCAATTCTGTTTTTCATGCCTTAGACACTGGCCTAAGCAGGAACGCTGAACGCCTGTGATACTTTCCATTCTGGGGAAAAAAAAAAAAAAAAAAAGGAGGGCTCTCTGCCCCAACTCTTGATCAAAACCAGTTCATTATACCTGAAACTGCCAAGATCAATGCCTTTCAATAACCGCTATCTTTTCAGGTACAAAGGCCTAACTTTTAGGCAACCGAAACGATACTCCTGTTAAAAATTCTCGGGTTTCTGTGTCATTCAACAACCTGAGTCAGTAAATTCAAGACACTGTGTGGAAAACCAGCTAACATACCTAGACCATGCGAAGCTGGAGTGATCCGCTCTTGCCTGCGTTGCTGGTGATTAGCTGGTAAATTACACCTGACCTTACACCCGAGCCCGAGTACAATTAACGGACATCACGCGGCGTCAGGAGTCCTGAAAGCTGGATGAGGTGAGCAGCAGTTCTGGACTCGCAGTGGCACTTGCATTTCAAGGAAGAACTGAAGCTTCATGTCTGCAATCACGATTTGCTGCACACAATACCCCAGAACCCACACAACACGCTCCTCCGGAATCAAGAAGCAGTCAATCCCCATTCTGCTACGTGAGACAAGACCACTGAACCTAAAATGCGGCTGAGCTGCAAAATCCCATGCCCTGTCCTGGATCACCCCATCAAGGGAGGGGGGAGGGGGGAGGGGGAGGGGGAGGCAAATTTCAGAAAGACCGAGCAGCAAGAGCGGCTCAGGACGTGCGTTACCTGTGACACTATTGATCGCGAACTACACAACTTGGGAGAGGCAGTTCCCGGTTGTAATTCAACTCGGCGTGAGCACACGCGAACCTACTTTCTGTGCCCTCCAACGAACGCCCCGAGTGCTGAGAGCGATTCTGCTTCCAAAGTTATGCAAATCAGCTCACAACTCCCATTACGAATTAAAAAAAAAAAAAAGTCTATCAATGCGAGCAACCCAGGAAACTAAATCACTGCGAGATTCTGATGCAATCTGCATACGTGCAACGCTAATTTTCATCTTCATCTAATCTGTGCCGTCGATCTGGGGGCCTAAAGCCAAGGTTTGACCGAAACGTGCTCGACCCCGGAGCCCGGGCGCCGCGTCCCCTCCGCGCGTCGGGCAGCCCGGGTTCCCGGCTCCGGGGTCCGCCGAGGGGCACCGAGTCCCGCGGGCGCGGACAATGGCCCTCCGGAGGGGCCGGGCGCGCGCAGGGCCGGGACCCGCCGCCGCCCGACAGCCGCGGCCGGGCGGAGGGGCGGAGGGGCGGAGGGGCCGGGGCGCCGGGGGCCGGGGCGCCGGGGCCGGGGCCGGGAACGAGGTCGGAGGCCGGGCCGGAGCCCCGAGGCCGAGGTCGGAGGCCGGGCCGGGGAAGCCGAGGCCGGGGTCCGGGGTGCGGGTGCGGGTGCGGGTGCGGGTGCGGGCGCGGGGTCCCGAGTCCCGGGTGCGGGTGCGGGTGCGGGGTCCCGGTGCGGCTGTTGCGGGGGCCCGCGGCCGCGCGGAAAGGGATACAGGTCAAGTCCAAGTCGAACCCATCCTCCTGGTAAGCGGCCTTTTGTTTCTGCTGACGATCTCCTTGATGATGGCTGTCATGTCTGGGAGCCGGTGGCTGGAGAGGAAGGAGGAGAGAGACGGCATGGAGCGGCGGGCGGGAGCGGCCTACTCCGCAAGAGGAAGGAGGAAAAGGGGAAAGGGAGGAGGGATGCGAAGAGAGTAAGCGAAGGGCGAGCGAGGAGGAGGAATCTGGGGGGCAAAGGAGGATGAGAATGAGGGAGGAGGAAGAGGGAAGGGGAGGAGAAGGGGGGGAAGGGAGGAAGTGAGGGATGGGAGGGGTGACACCACCCGGAGATGAGGCACAGACGGAAAGGGGAAAGGAGCAAGTAGAAGAAGAAGCAGAAGAAGTTGCGTGAGTGGAGGGAGAGGGGGGCCCAAGAGGGGCGAAGGAGCGGTTGGAAAGGAAAAAACTAAAGGAGAAAGAAGAAGAAAGGAAGGGGAAGAGGATTGAAAAGGTAAAAAGAGAGGGTGAGAAGAGAGAAGGGGAGAAAGGCTAGAAGATGGGAGGAGGGGGAGCGGGAGGGGGCTGAGGGCGGGAGAGGGAGAGGGATGGGAGCAGGGGCGAGCGCGGCGCGGCGAGAGGGAGGGGGCGGGGGGGCGAGCGGGCGAGGGACGCTGGGCGGGGGGGCGGGCGCGGGCGCGAGAGCGAGGCCGAGGCGAGGGCGGCCGCCCGCCGCTGCCGCTGCCGCTTGCCGCTGCCCGCCGCCGCCGGCCGGCCGGCTCCCCGAGGGCGCTGCCCCCCGCGGCTGCTCACGGGCGCTGAGAGGGGCTCTGGGCCGCGGCCGCCGCCGTCTCTCATCTCCCTCCCTGCGCGCGGCCTCGCCTCTCCGCGGCGCAACTCTCAAACTTCCATCACTGGCTGCAGCTTCCGAGACGAGGCGCCGAGCAGCGCGCCACGCCCGCCCCGCCGCGTATCCTGCCGCGGCGCACAAAGAGTCCCGCCACCTCACCGCCGCCCCGCCCCCGCCGCCGCCGCCGCCGCCGCCGCCGCCGCCGCCGCCCGCAGCGAGCCCGGCGCCCCGGAGCCCGGGGGGAGGCGGGGGCGGGGGGAGGCGGGGGGAGGCGGGGGCCGGGGGGGGCCGGGGCCGGGCGGGGGGAGGGGCGGGGGGCGACCGCCGCGCATGCCCAGTGCGAGCGGCCCCCGGAGCTGCACTTGCCGCGGCCGCTCCTGCAGCGGCGGACGGACGGACGGGCGGGCGGGGGCGTCGGGGACCCGAGTCGGACGGAGGTCGCCGCGCACCGGGGGCGCAGGGGGCGAGGGCGGGGCCAGCGGACCCGGGGCGCCCCTCCCCCGCCCGCAGCTCCCTGTGTCCGCCCCGTGTGCCCCCGCGTGTCCGCTCCCCGCGTGTCCGAGCACGAGGATCACCCCCACTATGGCCCTCGCGTGCCACTGCCCCCGTGCCTGCTCCCCGCGTGTCGGTGTGAGCACGAGCACCCCCCGCGCGTGTTCCCCCGTCCCTCCCGCGTTGGTGTGAGCACGAGGACACCCACATTGTGCCCCCGCGTGTCCGTCCCCCGCGTGTCGGCGTGAGCACGAGGAACACCGCCATTGTGTCCCCGCGTGTCGGTTGTCCCCCCGCGTGTCCCCCCGTGCCTGTCCCTCGCGTGTCCGCCCCTCGCGTGTCCGCCCCCGCGTGTCGGCGTGAGCCCGAGGAACTCCCCCCATTGTGTCTCCGCGCGTGTCCCCGCCCCCGGCTCGCCCCGCCGCCCCACCCCCGCCGCCGCGGGCCCAGGACCCCGGGGACGCGACCCACCGCGCCGCCCCGGCCTCGCCCCCGAGAGCGGGCGTCCGTCCCTCGGGGCGCCTGCTGCCCGGTCCGCGCGGGGCTCGGGGCTCGGGGCTCCGGGCTCCGGGCTCCGGGCTCCGAGGCCGCCTGGCCCCGCCCCCCGCGGGCCGCCGCGAAAACCCGGCCGGCTGGATGGCCGCGGGCCGGCGTGGGCGTCCGCGCGTCGGGCTGCGCCCCGGGCCCGAGCCAGGAGTCCGGGCCGGGAGGGAGCGCCGGCCCGGCGGGTGGGCGGGGCCGAGGGGCTTCCAGGGCGGCGGAGGGCTCCGCGGGCCGCGGCCGGGACTACTTCCAGGGGCGGTCACGTGTGCCCTAGTTGGGGAACTTTCCAAATTCCCAGTCCCCGAGGAGGGTCGGGGGCGGCCGGCGAGCGGCGGCGGTGGGGCGGCGAGTGGCGGGCGGCGGGCGGGCGCGGCGCCGGGGGAGCTGGTTACACAAGCACCCGCGTCCACGCACGTGCCCCCCGCGGCCGGAGAGCCGGGGCCGGCCTCGCCCTGCGGCGGCTGCGCTGCGCTGCGCTGCGCTGCCCTGCGGCGGCTGCGCCGGGCCCGGGGACTGTCGGGTGCGCCCCGCTGCGGGCCCCGCTGCTCGGAGGGCTCGGCCCGGCCGTGCGCCGCCACCGACCTGCCGCCTGAGCCCCGGCCCCCTCCACGCCGGCCGAGGGGCGCCGCGCCCGTTGCCCTGCCCGGGGAGCACCACCAGGCGGGCCGGGGCCGCCCAGAGGAGCGGGGCTGCAGCGGGGCCGGAGCGGGGCCGGAGCGGCCTGCGGGTGAAGCGCAGGGAAGTGACGCGCCGCCCGGGGAGGTGCGCCAGGACGCGGAGGCCGCCCGGAGCGGCTGTCCCGGCGCGCGGTGCTCGCAGGCGGCCCTCGCTACGCCCGCGGCGCCCAGAGCGCCCCTCGGATGGCCCCGGCCCCGGCCCCGGCCCCGCCCTCGCGCTCGGCCTCCCTCCGGGGAGCGCCGCAGGAGGTCGCAACCTGCGGGACCCTCGCGGTCCGTGTCGGTCGGAGCCCGCGTGGGGCGGGGGGAGGCCACACGTAGAAGAGGGAAGCGGGCGGGGGTCCGGGGGAGTAGGGGAGGGCTCCGTCGGGTCTCCAGAACCGAAACCCGCGTGCGCGGCCTGCGGTGGGCCAGAGGCTACGCGGGACGCCCTGCCCTCCAGCTGTGCCGCCGGGTCGCAGGGTTCCGGAGCCGAGCTGCGCTGCCCCGAGCAGCGGATGCTGCTACCTGGTGGGGGATGGGAGACGAGGAGCAGGTTCAAGGAAGGGAGGTCGGCGGCGGAAGGCAGAACTTCGCACCTGTGTCTCCGGTTGCCGACCCCGCCCGGGGTCCCTGCCGTGAGCGCGCGCTCCCCTGCGCCTCCCCGGGAGCTGCCCTACCTGGGGAGGAGTCTGCGGTGCCCTGGAATCCACCTCCCCGGGAGGAAAGGGGCCCGGCGCTGCGCGTCGGAGGCGAGGAGAGGAGGCTTTCCCATTCCCGGGCACAGGGTTCTTCGGGGGGCGGGGAGGGCGCGCCCCCAGCACCGAAGCGCGGGCCTAGGAGGTCGGCCCACTGCGCTCCCGCTGGCAGGGGGGGGAAGACGGCCCAGGAGTTTCGCGGCTTCCCTGAGCATGAGCCGCCCTCCCCCCCAGCACTGAACCAAAGGACCCCTGGTGTCGACAGACAGTGGTCAGCCAGACGGTGATAGCGGGTAGTTATCGGGAATGACTGAATTAACACCGCCCCCCCCCCCCCGCCCCAGTGTCACAGAGGTTCCTCAAGGAAATTTCAGTTTTCGATTTTTGTTTCCCTTCACATCGTCCTGTACTCAGGGGATCCCCTTACCCAAGTGGTAGAGCTGAAAACTCTTAAATAGCTGACTCTACCTGCGCACAGAAGGTTTAAAATTTCAACTTCAACTGCGGACATCGCTCGGCCGCACAGGTATTACAAGACATCGGTTTCCAGGCGCTTCAGTCCTTTACCTGTCTGGATTCAGACCGCCCTAGGGAGAAACAGAAGCTTGTAACAAAGGGGGGATTATATAAAGCTTCGGGGAGGCTAACTATGCAGAATAATTAGTAAACACGATGAACCAGCTTTAATTATAGTTTCTAACAGCTGATTCCAAAACTATATTGTCACTACACCCAAAGGATGTCCAAAGAAAATAGCTTTCTTATTTTCTTTGATAAATGAAATGACCGGCAACTCGATGTGGGTGATATAAATAGTTGATGTGCTTTTTGGAGGTTCTGCTGCTAAAATGTCTTTTGCTGAACACTGATTGCTATAATGCCTTCCTCGTCTCCCACACACTGACCTTTCAAATAGAGATCTAAATCAATGGCTTTAATTTTTAAGCAGTCTTTTCTATTTTTATCTGTTTAACCACTGTTTTCCTAAATAATACAGAATAGAAAAAAATATAATAATTACTGGTTTGAATTTAAACCACCCTATCCTTCCAAGGGTCCAAGGCTTTTCCCCTTATTTCATTTATCCTGATTATAAATGTCACGGTTCTTTTGAATAAAGATGCTTATTAGTCCAAGACATTTCTCCGGAAGGCGCTACAAGTAACCATATCCAAAAAAGAATTTTTCCCTTCTTATCTGTCAGCCCTCCTGGAGCTGTTGCACAGGGCACTTGGGTCTCCCATCCCGGTAGAGAGGTGTGCCCTAGGAAATGATCGCTCTCAGAGAAATGACAGTGGGGCTGGGTATTCCAGGAGAGCCGCGGAGTGGAACGGGCGCTTGCTGTGTCCAAGATGCATTCAGAAATTGTGACATGGGCCAGAGAGTGAAAGAAAGAAGAGACCTAATGTGACAAATCTGCTTTGACTGCTTTACTTTCCAACCTAACACTGGCTACTGGACATTGTACTCGGGTCCTTTTAGTATTAACTCCAATGGTAGTCCTATGGAATACATATTCTGCTTTTAACTCTTCCATTAGAAAAAGGTACTAATTTGTATCTGCCAGTAGGTCTTGAGGCACTTGCCAGGTGCTTCCCAGAGGGGCCCTCTTTTGTGTAGCCACGGGATGGACATGGAGAAGGAGTCAAGGCTGCCCTGTGCCTCACTCCTACAAATCTTGCCCTTCACAGCATCCTTCTGGCTTCCGGGGCATCAGGGTTTCTTTTTTTTTTTTTTTTTTTTTTTTGGCATCGGTGTTTCTGAAAATGAAGAGCACCTGTCTGAAGGCGAAAATGAGACAACTGTTTAAAGTATCTTTTTTGTTTACTTCTTTCATGATGTGACATCTTTTATCTCCATCCTTTCATTTAATTGTCCAATCAACAAATATTTGAGCTAATTATGTGCTCGTTCTGTGCACAGAGCCATGACCATGGCATACAGGGTCCAGCCTTTACGGAACGGAGTCTCCATGAAACTTGGCTTCTTTACCTGACATTGTTGCTGCCTCCTCACAGCCCATGGGAGGAGGTTAAGGCAGTTGGAAGAACCCTGACGTTGGTAATGGCTTCAGTTATCTTTTGCTGCATGACAAGCCACCATAAGCTCTGTAACTTAAGACAACCACGACCACTTCTTTGCTCACAATTCTGCAGTTTGGAAAGGGCACAGCTGGGCAGTTCTGCTTTCCCAGGATGGCAGCTGGGGTCAGACACGGTGGCCTGTAGCTGTGAGTTTGGTCACTGAGGCCAGAATGGCCAAGATGCTACCCCCACATCTGATTCTTAGGCTGGGCCAGCTGAAGTGGCTGGCGGCCCCCTCTCTTCACGTGATCGCTCATCATTCAGTGGGCCAGTCCCAGCCCCTTTATGCTTTCTTTACAGCCTGGATCCCAAGAAAGAGAAAGCAGAGGCTATCAGGCCTGCGAAAGCCACGGTGTGGAAGCCCCAGAAGGTCACTTCCATTTTATTCTCCTGGCCAAAGCCCATCACAGGGCCAGCCCAGATCCGAGGGGCAGGAAAGAGACCACACTTCCAAATGGAAGGAGCGCCTGGAATGGGAGGAACTATCAGCAGTCCTATTGGGAAACACTCTATCATATCCCACCCTCTGGCCACGACACTTCACATACACACACACACACACACACCCTCCCCCCAAATTATCGTTCTGTGCAGCACTGGCTCTAAGGTCCAGGATCTAATGACACACACACTGGGCCCTAGGAGTGGCTGAGGCCTTTTAGATGCTGCTCCTCTTCCTCTGGAGACCTGTGAACCACACGACATACAGCGCCCAGACAGGGATGAGTCAACTACGATGGACATGTATGTTCAGAACGGGGGAAACAAGGCACGAAGCAGCCACCATCCATAGAGGTTCTGAAAGTCACCCTCACTCTGCAGACCCAGACCTCCTCGAGTGTCTGGTTCTTCTCCCTGGGAGCCGCTTCCCGAACCACGGATACTGGCTCCGGGCTCCAGGGTGCAGGCTATGACCTTGGAGGCTCCCGTTTCCATAAGCAAGTAATTGCCTGCCCTCTGGCTGAACAGCTCGCGCAGGCTGGGTCCTATCCATTGGAAGTCGGGAGCCCGGTGGCATTTTATTTTACATTCTCAACAGTCTCTTTCTTCTTTAGTCCAGGCCGGTGGGGGTTTCATCAATAGAGCAGTCTTCAAAATTGTGTGGGTTTTCTGTGACTCTTAGTGGAGTTTCCTTCTTGCCCACAACTATGCCCATAAAGCAACATCTGTAATTCTTCCAAAGACAAACTTCTGGGCCTTGTTGAAGCAGCTACTGTTGGACTCCCCTGAAGATTCTTCTTAAAAGCCCTTTTGGCTAGACAAGAGGGTCTATGAGACAACATCTTAACATGTTTAGAGGCTTCAACATAGAGTCTTGATTGGATTTTTACCTTGAGGCCACATTTGATAGGCAGGCCCCTGAGGCCATTTCTTCCCTTGAAACTATTGCTGACTACAGAGAATCTCATTGGCTCTGTTTCCTCTACGTGCCGCTTGAAAACGGAATAGTGCCTTTTCTAAGGCGTCTCTCTCTTGTAACAACACCATCACACATCACTAAAGGAAGCCAACCCATACTCTGAACATGCAGCTTGGAAATCGCCTTCGCCAGATCTGCAACCTCATTAGGTACGTATTCCGTCTTCCGTGTCTCACTGCACGCAGCGGCTGCCACACATTTTGCCGCTGCTTAGCCCCACTTCTCCAGCCTCCAGGACAATTTCCTCACTACCCCTGGAGCCTCCACTGGGAGAGTCCTTCCCAGACGGAGGAGATACATCAACTAAGTGCAAACACAGGGCCCTGGACTGGATTCTGAAACCGGAAAAGATCATCACCAGAAACGCTGGCGGAGTTCATACAGGGCTGTAGCTTCTGTTGATTTCTGGGTGTTGATCATTACTCTGTGGTTATGCATTTATTACTATTAGGGCAGCTAGGTGCAGAACACACGTGACCTCTGTACCATTTTTACGACTTTGGTGTAAGTCTAAAATTGTTTCAAAATAGAAAGTAGGGCAGCCCTGGTGGCTCAGCGGTTTAGCGCCACCTTCGGCCCAGGGCATGATCCTGGAGACCCCGGGATTGAGTCCCGCGTCGGGCTCCCTGTGTGGAGCCTGCTTCTCCCTCTGCCTGTGCTGCCTCTGTGTGTGTGTGTGTGTGTGTGTGTGTGTGTGTGTGTGTCTTTCATGAATAAATAAAATCTTTTAAAAAAATAGAAAGTAAAAAATAACTAGTTAATTTAAAAGAGAGAGAGAGAGAGAGAGAGAGAGTTCCCTCATCACCTCTCCAACCTCTACCCAATGCTTGGTCCCAAAGCCAATGCCACGTGTCTTAGATTTTTTTCAAGCCAACACCCAACTTTCAGACATGGATTTCCGTTATCTATTATGCATAATACACCACCCCTGAAACATGGCAGCTTACAACAGCATCGACTGTTCTCTCACTCGCCATTCTGCACTAGGGACAGAACACAATGACAGCTTGTCTTTCCTTCATGTACTGTTGGCTGGGGTGGCTTGACTGGGGCTGGAGGACCCATGATGATATCAAGCACGGGGCTAGGGCCCAGCTGGAGTGCCTGAAATAGTGAGGGGCTGGGCCTGTCTCCTTCCTTAGGTCTCACTGCCTCCATGAGGCTGTTGTCTTCAGCACCGTTGTCAGTCTTCCTTATCATCCAAGAAAGCAAACACTAAAGTTGCCAGGTCTAGGCCCAGAACTGGAATAGCATCATTTTTGCCGCATTCTATTGACCAAAGCAAGTAATGGAGCCTGTCAAGAATTCCGGGGAGGAGAAAGAGACTCTACCTCTTAGTAGGAAGCATGGAGAGAGACAGCGTAATTGCTGGTGGCCCTCTACCACCATGACCACACCCCACTCCCCTAGAAATGTCTCCTTAAAACAGACAATCTTCCCTGGTCAATTCTTCCTAGAACCTCCATCATTTAAGAATCATTGCTATCTGGGTGCCTGGGTGACTTGGTCGGTTAAGCATCTGACCCTTGATTTCGGCTCATGTCGTGATCTCAGGGTCCTGAGATCCAGCCCTGCGCTGGGCTCTGCACTCAGTGGGGAGTCTGCTTGGGATTCTCTCTCTCCCTCCCCTTTGTTCCTTTCCCTACTTGTGTTCTCTCTCTCTCAAATAAATAAATCACAAAAAAAATCATTGCTATCATGACAATTTGATTAAAAACTTTTTTCTGTTTGTCATCTATCTTGCTCCCTAGCCCCTATGATTTTTTTCACTGGCTCTCTCCTCTGTGTTACATGCATATTTCTACTCTAGGATTAATACATGCTATAAAATTATTCATGAAAATTCAATGAAATAAAACAGAAGTGATAATACATATATCCATGTTTGTATAAATCCATGGAAAATATCAGAAAGGATAAACGAGAAGATAACACTGCTTATCTCTGTCTACAGGATGGGGAGGGAGGGCTTCAGGGGGAGAACTTTTCTTTCCACTTCTTCCTTTCTGTATGGGTTGAAAGTTCTTTACAATGATGGCTTAGTGTTTTCATAAGGTAAAAAAAAAAAAATGATTTCACCCAATAGAAGAATTGAGTCTAAAAATCAACAAATGTCCGTCATCAGAAAAATATCAACTAAACCAGGGAGACAGCCCAACCCTGATTTCATTTTTAAATAAATGAGCACGCTAAGGAAGTTCTAACATTTAAGGCTGAATGCATGGCCAGTGTCTGCTGCACCACAGAAATACGTGAGAATATCTGTCATACGTGGTGTCTAGTGTAGTGGACATGCTGTACCTGACCCTGAGTACCCCCTCTCCACAGATCAACTGTTTCCCCTCAATCTACTCTGACTTTTCATGCTATTTAATAATAGCATGAAGCTATTTGCTCATTGCTTTGAAGCAGTTGCTCAAAGAAAATATCAGAATTACTCCTCCGGTATCACAGTACAACCACCACGCAGGGCAGTGGCCGACTATTTGAGGATCCAAGAGTATAAGAGCTAGGAGAAACCTCAAAAGTCCCTTAGTTTACCAATCCCATTTTACAAATGATGACCGGGAGCCCACAGGGTTTATATGCCCAGATTATGTAGCTTCCCAGTGAGGGACCCTGGATCACAGCCTGGGTTAATTCGTGAATAAAGCTGGGAAGAAAACCTCATTTTGATGAAAATCCAAACACGTTCATTAGAGAGAAATTTGGCTAGAGAGAGCTTTTATTAGTATTCTCAAGCCTCGGACAGGCGTGAGCAAAGGGAGCAAGAAGCTTCCCTGAGGATCCGAATAGGGTCTAGTACAGCGGAGACGGGGGCGAGTACACAATATGATTAGTGACACTCACGGTCTCCCCCTGAAGCGGGGTGGTTCTCTAGACCAGATCAGGGCTCTACAGACCAAACACAAAACCACGGATTGCTACACGTTGCCCATTTGCTTCTCCTCCTCATGCCAGGACCACTGGAGCATCTCCCAAGGGCGCCAGGGAGGCAGCCCTTTACATGTGGATTGAAACACAGAAGAGGGAACGCCAAAGCTGCCGGGAAGAGAAGGAACACCGCCACCTGCTGTAGGGCCAGCGGCAGTGTAAACGGAGCCGCTCGCACACCCCAGAACCCACCTCCCCGCACGCGGCCAGCGCCCCACAGGAAGGTTAGTTTGTTCCTGGTAGGAGAAACCCTGCTTGCCTCTCTCCCACTATTGACTCCTACTAGTTCTGAACTCTTCCCTAAAGCCTAAACCTCAAATAATAAAATATACTTGGCTGAGGCTAGATAAAAGGGATATTGGGGGGTTGGGGGGGAAGCAATACAAGCAAATTTATTCAAGAGTTTCACGTGGTGCAGAATTCCCAGTGGCTCACTCACACACTTCCCCAGATAAATGTCTTTTTTTTCTTTACTCTTCCCATTTCTTCCTCTTCTATTCTTTTTTTTTTTTTTTAAGATTTTTTTTAAAGGTTTTATTTATTTTAGAGAGAGAGTCAGCTCGGGAGAGGGAGAGGGAGGATCTCAAGCAGACTCTGCGCTGAGCGTGGAGCCTGAGGCGGGGCTCATCCCACAACCCTGAGATCATGACCTGAGCCAAAATCAAGAGTCAGACGCTTAACTGACTGAGCCACCCAGGTGCCCCAAGATTTTATTTTAAGTAATCTCCACACCCGATACGGTGCTCGCACCCACACCCCTGAGATCAAGAGTCCCACGCTCCGCTGACTGAGCCAGCGAGGCGCTCCTTCCTCTTCCATTCTTACACAAATACACGTCCCCTGAAAGGACAATTGCAAGAGAGGGCTGGGACCAGGCTGATCCTTTGTGTACAGCCCTGGTTCTCCCAGGTGGCCGAGGACTGATGTTGGTGTCCTCCTCCAAAACTTAGGTTGAAACTAACCCCAAGGTAACGGTAAGAGGAGGTGGGCCTTTGGGAGGTGATTGGGTCAGAAGAGTGGAGCCCTTACACATGGAGAAGTGCCCTTAGACGGGAGGCCTGGAAGGCGCCCTTCCCTTCCCCAGGCCAGGTGAGGTTCCCCCGGGGGAGACAGCCATCCAGGATTCAGGAAGCTCGCCCCCGCCATAGAACCCGATCCTGCAGGCGGGCTGATGTCGGCCTTTCGGCTTCCCAAACTGTGAGAAGCACATTTCCAATGCTTAGAAGCTACCCAGCTATTAGTTGTCTCAGCCCCAATGGGCTACACCCTCTTCCTTCCATCCTCCTATTCTCCTTTTCCTGCCCTCTTTCTTGCCATCCCTGCCAATCTATTTCCATTTTCCTCCGACTCGCCTCTACATTTCAAGATTCTCCTTAATGGGGCATCTGGGTGGCTCAGTCGTTGAGCACCTGATTCTTGATCTTGGCTCAGGTGGCAATCTCAGGGTTGTGAGTTCAAGCCCTGGGACAGACGCCACACTGAGTATGGATCTTGCTTAAGATCTGCCCTTCCCTCCACTGATCTCCCTCCCTATCTCTCTCTTTCAAAAAAAAAAAAAAAAGATTCTCCTTATTAATATAGTGATATGGCTATGAGACAAGTGGGAAGGTGACATTTACAGCACTGCCAAGTTCCACAGCTCCAAGGGCCGTACTTCCCATTGTATGTTATGCCATTGCTTCATGCCCTTCGATTTTTCGACCACATGAATATAGTATCCTTAATTTACATTTAATGTTTTAAACCTAACCTAGTGGCCCAATGGGGGGTGGGGCGGGGGCACCATTTAATTTCCATGATTCTACTTAATGACAAAGCAAGTTCTAGATCCTAGGCATTAAAGCCTTCCTGTTAATGATGTCTTAGGATTAATGAGTTCAAAAGGTACTCTCGTTGTGATTGATATTTTTCCATCTTGCAGCAACTTCAGAAAGAACACCATAGAAAAACCTAATGTCAGACCTAGCTTATAAGGGAAATTTTATCTTTTCTAAATATGATAGACAGTTCTCTTTGGTGGAGGTTTGCTACTTAGTCACACTTAAGTGTGTTGTGCTTCTTAAAAGATGTACAGGTTTTACATTTCAGGAAGCTCTAGAGGAAAAGGAGGTCTATAAGGAACAAGTCGTGGGTACTTAACAATTAATTTGGGAATACTTGAAACCCTCAACATAAGTTTTATGAAGCCTGGGAACTTGGGAGGAGGCACAAAGCTAGTGGATAGAAACAGTCTATTTTTCTAAGGACAAAACAAACAAATCCCTGTTGACTTAGCTCTGAGACTTAAGTCTTATCTGAAATTTCTTTCCTGGACATAGTACCTTGGTCTTGGCTGCCTCGCAGGGTGCAGTGCCAGGCCACTGGCTGCTGTTGCTCATAGGACCACCATCTTCCTTGTTCACCTGTTGAAGCAAGTAGAAGGGAGGCCTTAATTTGGATGTGCCTCATTATTAATGTGTTCTTATAGACCTGCTAACTGTATAATATCTTATTACTTTATTATTAGGTTTTACTAAGATTTTTAAAATAACCTTTAACTGTAAAATACGATGGTCTGCATTTCAAATCCTGTTTATTTTACAATGTTGAGGCAATTATCCTATTAACGGCAACTTTTCTTTATGATCTGAATTTGGCACATTAAATCTTCTGTTTTTAAAGTAGAATTATCCTGCCCGAGGATGGCCATTATTCTCTTTTTGAAATGTACTGTCCCTTTTAACTATATCCAGAAATTTGCCAATCAGGGAGCCTGGGTGGCTCAGTGGTTGAGTGTCTGCCTTCTGCTCAGGGCGTGATCTTGGGGTCCCGGGATCAAGTCCGGCATCAGGCTCCCCACATGGAGCCTGCTTCTCCCTCTGCCTGCATCTCTGCCTCTCTCTGTGTGTCTCTCATGAATAAATAAATAAATAAAATCTTAAAAAAAAAAAGAAATTTGCCAATCAGAAAATCTTGCCCTAAGAATAAGCTATATTAGTAGCTCACTTACCTTGGTAGCTGGGTTGGCTTGGGTTTCCTTTGAGATGCTAGGTCAAGCAGTCCTGACCTCTAGTTCTCCCAAAGTGCACAAAATGTTTTTAATAATCTTCTCCAGTAGACATCTGTTTATTTCACAATGAACAATTAAAGGCATTTCTGCTTCAGGGCACAGAATGCAAACCAAGTGCAGTGCTGTTTTTATACCACCTTGGTTGATGTGGACTAAGGATGCCCTTTAAAAGAAAGAAAGTTATGAATAAAATACTTTCAGAGGTTTGTCCCAAAGCAAATATAGAGAGGAATTAAATGTCTCATAGGTCTCTGGTGGGTTACCACTCATTGGCCACCAGTTATTTAAATGCAATGACTGTGGATTTTCCCAAAGTTCAAAAACTCCACTGACTCACATATGGGGATCTTCAGAGGGAACTTATCCCGAGTCCTTGAGAGGTAGAGCAATGTCCCCAGCAACACACAGCGCAGGAGACTCTAACACTAGCAATTCTGCTGCTGAGTATATAAACCTCAGAGGAAGAGTTTCAAACTGTGTGAGAACTGAGGCACTCTGATGGTTTCCAAGGAGTAATTCCAGATCCTTACCTTCCATGTATATTCCTTTTTTTTTTTTTTAAGATTTTATTTATTTATTCATAGAGACAGAGAGAGAGAGAGGCAGAGACACAGGCAGAGGGAGAAGCAGGCATCATACAGAGAGCCTGATGTGGGACTCGACCCAGGGTCTCCAGGATCACGCCCTGGGCTGCAGGCGGCGCTAAACTGCTGCGCCACCGGGGCTTGCATGTATACTCCTACCTAAATCTGAACTAGCTGAGAACTAGTGTAGTCAAATGCCCTGTGGTTCCTAATCCCCACCTCCCATTCATAGTAGCCCTTTCTCTCTCTTTAAAAGACAAAGGCCCACACCTGTCTTCTCTATCTGAATGCTCAAGGAATATTGCCCCCAAGGGTAAAAACCTGCAAGAAGCTAAAGAGACAATCTGAATAATGAGATTAATATTGAGAAGCTGAATGGGTCTACTAACACTTTCGAAGCTTGACACTTGTTTCCTAGTGAAATTGAAGAAAGACCTAAGCAAACCCACTCACTGATAAAATCATTAAAGATACACCACTAAGTGATGCGGGCCATATAATGTGGAAAGTTTTTCAAATAATGAATAACATCACTTACACACTTTTTCCGTCATTTACTCATTTCTGTGAATGATATTCCTCCGTGTTTATAATATAAAAGCAAAAACTGGAGGTAAATGACGCTGGAACCTGTCTTCTTCTAGAAATAAGTAAAATTTGTTCACATATGCAAACCGATTTCTTAAAGTTCGATGATTTTTTCTTTTATGTCTCATAATGATGAACATTTAAAAGCGTTTAATTGGTTGATTATGAACTAAAAATAATGATAACTCGGAAAAAATTTTAACACTTTGGAGTAGTATCATGGTAAAAAAAAACGTAATGAAATTTAAGTTTATACATAATATTTGTCATAAATAAATATGGCAAAGTGATCAATAAAAGACACTCATACATAAACGTATGTTACATTCAGATTAAAATCTGACACAAGTATAAAGTTCAAGTCCCACTGTAAGAGCCTTGTTCTCATGCATAACGGTTGTCAGATCAGTATGGTATTTATATGCCATTGGATATATTTAAGAAATTCTACTTTTGTTTTTTTTAAAGATTTATTTGAGAGAGAAAAGAGAAGAGAGCAAGGGGAGGAGACAGAGAGGAGAGAGGAAAGTCTCAAGCAGACTCTCCACTGAGCACAGGGCCTGGACCCAGAGCTACATCCCACAACCCTGAGATCACAGTGTGAGCTGAAACCAAGAGTTGGATGCTAACGGACTGCACCACCCAGGTGCCCAAAGAACTCTACTTTTATTTTTTTATTTTTTTATTTTTTAGAATTCTACTTTTAAATGCTAATGTTTACAGGGAAATTAATTCCTTTGCAACTAAAAGTTATGATAGAAAGTTTGATTCCAATTCTAAAAGTGTAAGTAAGGAGGGAAAAGTTTTTCCAAATTGTGAGGTGAGCTAGCAAAAGAGTTTTTAAAGACCCCTACTCTACAGAAACTTTCTCCTAGGTCATACAACCACTTACAGAGGGATGTTCACAGCAATATTATTTGAGAGTAGCAGGAAATTAGAACCTAAATGTCCATCAATATGGATGAATAAAATGTGACATTCTCATGCAATAGATTATGTACCCAAGTTAATAGGAATAAATTAGATAAATTTATCAAGATGGAGGTATCTCAAGATTTATGAGGACTCTAGTTAGATGTGGTCCTCAGGAATATTGGGGGGGCGGGGCGCTCATCTTTCTCTCATTTCCTATCCTCACAACAGAAAAACCTGTCCAGGATTTGCCGGCAGGCAATCCAGAGGCCGTTGTGTGACATCATCCAAACCTTGACCCTGGAGCAGAGAACTTTGAATGGGTTGTTGTAACATGATCATATCACGGTTATGATCTTGAAGGTTCACAGGTGTCTGAGGCATTTTAATGACTCATGCCCTGCCCGGGGGTGGTGGAAGGGGGATTAAAAGGGCCAAAGAACCAATTAGAAGGAATAGAATTTCCTCATCATCTTTCTGAAATCTCTACCTGCCTGGAAAGAAGGAAGGTGGTTAGGGTGAACAGAAGAAATATTAGTGATCTTGCAAATATCAAATGGTGAGATAAGCAGAACATGACTCTTCATAAGAAATTAATTCTACAATAATAAAATCATAGTTCACAAGTTGTTTCTGTAGGAATGCCAAAATCCATAATGCCCACTGATAATTAAGTTCCTTGCCTCTTTGTGTGAATTTCATTCCTTTCTTTCTGTTTAGAAAAATCTATGTAAAATTTGAATATTTTCAAAACTAAATTCTATTTTCCAACTGACCACAATATAAAATTAGGGACAAAAAATGGGGATAAGAGCAATAATGATTACTATCTACTACCACTTATTAACATTTGTTGATAACTTTAGAAATGCATAAAGTCATTAAAGAAATGCATGTAAATGAAGACCTCTGGCATGGTTACATTTTCTCTCTTAGGTCCCTGCAAACATGTTTTTACAAGGACAGCCCTGGGTGAGTACTATAATATAAATAATGAGTATTTATCAATAACATACTGCTGTCAGTGACCTATACAAATACATCCCCTGTATTTCTGACAACTTGATCCTATCCTGCCCCTCTACCACAAGCACTGAAGTCATCCCTCTCTTATAATAGCTGAGGCTTGGCTATCATTTCTGCACTCTTCCACCTTCAGGGATTTTCTCCAGAAGTAACCGTTTTCTGCAAGTACTCCCCCAGCAGACCCATCCCATCAGTTTAGGAGACATGCCCACACAGGTCCGAACCTCCCTAGGGATGCAGCCTTCACACAGGTACCCCTACCAAAGCAGAGGAAAGGGAGAAAACAATGTCATTGGGTTAACTGTATTCGTTCACCCTCATAGTGTATATGTGAAAGGAGGATTCAGGGGTGTAGCCCTGTGTAACCCTGGACATAAAATTAAACTGGATTGCTACTGCTGGTAAATATTTCCAACATTTTGGTGGGCTTAACAATTTCCTGTCGTTCCGTTCTTCTCTTTGGGGCACAGAATGAAGCATTTCTTGAGTCAGATATTCTTGGTATTAGTTTCCAGCAAACACACTCAACCTCAGTCACCTTCTGTGTCCCTATACACCTATCCCTCACTGCCTGACCCTGAACAGGGAAGTATTTCCCCATGTGCCCTCAGACTATAAATTCCTTGAGAAGCTATCTGACATGGAGGTTAAAAGCACTGTTCCTGCAGCCAGACTGTCTGCTTTCAGATTTTGCTCCGCTTTTACCAATTGTGAGACCTCTGGCAAGTTAGTTACTCTCTCTGTGCCCCCAGTGTCATCCAGCGTATAATGGGGAAAATAAGAGTACTCACTGACGGGGTTGTTCTAAGGGTTAAGTGAGGAGATATACAACACTCAGAACAAGCCTGGCACGTGGCAAACACTGCATGAGTGTCCACTGTTCGCGGTCACAGAGTCAAGAGATAGAGCCTGTTCCTTCACACTTCCCTTGCTGCCACCTCCGACACCCTGCATGCCGTCAGCCATCTGGTAGCTTTCAGTAAATGCTGAATGGATGATTAATTATCAATAAGTGCATGATGGGAGGTGACAAGGAAACAAGGACTCCCCCCAGTCCTTCAAGATATCCCAAAAAACAGTACATTTAAAATAATTTTATGCCTTTTATTGATATATCTTATGTCATACCCATGTGGCAGTTCAGAGTTTAAATGAGCAGCATTGGCCGCTGAGCCACTGTAGAGTCAAGGCTTGGTAATCAAACAGTCCAATCACATTGACCTGCCACGTGCTTCTCTTTAAGTCACATGTCCAACATTGTGACATGAGCAAGAATGCACACAAACTCCTTTTTCCACCCATTCAAAGTTCTCTGTGGGGGCCTGGTTCAGAAGATGCCACCTCCCCCCATGGATTAGACAGCTTCCTGGGTAATGTCTCCTACAACTAGAAGGATGCTAATCCCAGCTGAACTGTGCAAAGAGCAAACCAGCAGGGGCTTCCCAAGAACCTGCCTGATTCACAGCAATCAGAAGGTATAGTAAAACTCAGAATCAAAACGCAACCTAGACTCTCTAGCTTACGCCCTGACAATTCCTAACTACATCGCAGTCTTCCCTTCAGTGAAGGTACTCCCACTTTGCACTGAAGTTTCTTGAAGGTTAGGGGGAGAAAAAACCCCTTGTGTAAACCGTTTTACTTCTCACGATGTCTAGCACAGGTTTTTTTTTTACACACCAGACATTCAGTTAAGTATTTATAAACCCAATGATTGAAAGACTACGTACTTTTCCAATATAGGCTTAAATATACAAATACCATTTAGCAGCTGGATATAACATAATCCTTAGGTAATAATATTCATATATTACATGACATTATCATGTCATGTTATATAAACCTTTTCTTTCAATACTTTGGTGTGGGATATTATCTGGAAAGGCCTTAATCACAATCTCTATCTTTTGTTTCCCAAAGGAAACATCAACAGAGGAAATGTCTGTTTTAGTTAATATTCTGTTATTAATTTAGTTAATATTACTCAGCGGCAGCACAAATAATCAAAATCCCCAGAATGTGGACTCCTAATTTTATTCAAGAGGCTAACTCTTTCTTTCAAACAGGTTCTAGTGCAATTATTTTTTTCTAATACTGCTTTTTGGATTTTCTCTAAGATGGAAGGGGCTAAATCACAGCTGAGGTTTAGTTTTACAAATTATACATATTAATTCTGGAACAATGTAATGCTTTCATAAAATGCCAGTGTGTTTGTGTGTGGGGGAAACTACAGTTACTATAGAATAAGTAATGAGCTTTTATTTTCAATAAAGCAGAGTTAAAACCATGTCTTCTTGCCAAGCTAAAGCTTGGCCCTAGAGGAAAAAAAAAAAAAAGCTCGGCCCTGGGGAGCAGGATGGTATAGAGAGGTGGAATAGGAATGGGGGTGCAGTGCAGTAAGCATGCAAGGAAGAGATGAGAAGCCCATGAAGGAAAGGCACTACCCCCAAGGATCAGCAGCTTCTTTAGAGCCTGCTCTACTGATTAACACAAGCTTATAGAGGTAAAAAACTATGAAAAGGGGAAAAAGAAAAGGGAACAGGTGAGATGGAAAGGATAAGTGGGAGAAAAAAGGAAAGAAAGTCCATCTGGTGGAGAGCAATGGAGCATGACCTGAAACTGCCTTAGGTACCAAAGCTCACTGATGTATTCTAGAGTCTTCGGCTCACTTGAGACAATAACCTAGTTCTAGCCTCATTCCACTCCAATTATGAGGATTTGTCCTTCATTGTTAATGGTCAAGTATTATTAATGTTCTTATTTTCACATGTGAATTTTTAAAAACTATTATCTGCCAAAGACAAGCCTTTATCAAGTAAGCTAAACATAGTTCCATAGCTCCTTTGTCTTCCTTCCACTCAATCATGTTTCTTTAGCACGACTCTCATTTCTTGTATTTTACCACGCTGTATGTGAAATAAATGGATTTGTGGGCTTCTAACCACATGTGCTTTGAAATAAGCCTCTCAAAGACGGTAGAGAGCTAGAAAGAGAGAGAGATAGAGAGAGAGAGAGAGAGAGAGATAGAATGGGTCCAAACAGGACCTAGGTCATTTAGCCTTGAGATTATTTACATGAAACATGGAGTAAATTAAATTAGGTCAAGGGGACCAGGACCCAAATAATTAAGCAGCAAATTAATTCAAAACATTGACATATCAAAAAATATATTTGCAATATTATAACTAACAATACAAAGCATTAAAGTTACAAGTCTAGTTTTAGGGGGATTATTTCCTTTTTGTCTGGAAATTCAGCTAAGTAAAAATTGTTAATAAGCCTGCAGAAAATATGCTATGTGGAAAAGCTGTGATTGAATTGGGAAGAGTGACACAATCAATATGTAGTGCCACGAGTCTTTTTCATGAATATTTTGGCAATCGTCTTAAGTTAGGCTGGATGGCCATAACAAAGTTCCAAAGACTGGGGGGCTTACAGAATAGAAATTTATTTTCTTACAGTTCTGGAGGCTGTGAAATCCAATGTCAAGGTGGTGGCCAATTCAACTCCTGGAGAGAGCTCTCTTGCTGGCTTACAGACAGCTGCCTTCTCATTCTGATCTTACCTGACAAGGAGGGTGGGGAAGAGAGAGCAAGAGAGCAAGTGCACTCTGGTGTCCTTTTTTACAAAAGCACTAATCCCATCACCAGGGCCCTATCTCTATGACCTCATCCAACCCCAATTACCTCCCAAAGGACTTATCTACAATGACCGTCACATTGGGGGTTAGGGCTTCAACATATGAATTTTGGAGGGACACTAACATTCAATTTATAGCAGCAAATAAAATATATTATTCCAGTTCTAGGTAAAATGGAGTAAGCAACTCTACCCTGTCTTTCTCACTGAATTTAGCTATAAAGGCTGGATGAAACACATGGAACAGCTATTTGAAAAGCCTAAAAATAGCAGCAGGTGAACTGAAAAAGAAGTCCAGAATGCAAAGCACCAGTGAATCAGCAGCGAGTTTTCTGTTTTGTTTTTTCCCCTACCAGAATCCCTTGGTCTAAATGTAAGGCAGCCTGAAACTTGGAATGGGCGCCAGGGCCTAGAGCAAGCTCCTGAAGGAGCCCTCCAGTTCTGCTCTGGCCCAAGGATCAGGAAAAGCATGTCCTAATGCTCAGAGAGTGTCAGGGAATTCTGCCAGTTTTTGTTCTGTTGTCTGTTCTCCATTCTCTAGTACCCCCGGCCTGAGCAATAGTA
>NW_023330728.1:0-65540 GCF_011100685.1 Canis lupus familiaris | reverse complement strand
AAATCTTGAAAATATGCAGATTTCAATCTAGTTAGTCAGAGGTCGGGCTGAAATTCTGCATTTTTAATGAATTCTTGGAGAGTGCTGACAATGTGGGTCTACAGACTATACTTTGAGTAGCAAGTTTATATACACCATTTTTAGTTCATGATGTTTTTAATTAAGTGACATTTACTAATGTTTGTAACAGATAGTAGCTAAGTTCAATCACACAAATAAAAAGCCTCTTTAAACATCTCCCATACCTTAATAACACCCACGTTATATATCTTACCATAAGAATGAGCAAAGAAAGGCAGTCGCGGTAGCCCAGAGGGTTAGACCCGTCTTCCGCCCAGGGTGTGATCCTGGAGATCCGGGATCAAGTCCCATGTCAGTCTCCCTGCATGGAGCCTGCTTTTCCCTCTCCTGTGTCTCTGCCTCTCTCTCTCTATGTCTGTCATGAATAAATAAATAAAATATTACAAAAAAGAATGAGCAAAGAAATAAATCTGAGCAGTCCTGACCCTTGCTCCAAAAGTACAGAACATGAATTCTCTTAGATAGGCTAAGGCCTATGTGTCCACATGTGTTAGGTGTCTTTGACCCAACAGCTGTCACTAACTACATCCAATGCTCAGGAAACAGTGGGGTAAATGATCGAATAGTCAACAAGGCTAAAAGTCAAGCGTAGATACAGAAATTGATGTAGAGTGATTTTTGCCACTGGAACTTAAACTGGCTGTGTATTCCTCTCCTCTAATCAGAAGCAGCTTCCCTTCCAGCTGTACCAGATCTTCCGTTTATTCACTTTGTACTTTAGTAGCAAGTGTCCTTAGTGAAAACTTCATTTCCCAGCATATCTTCAGGGATCTCCATTAGACTGTTAACAGATTATCACCATCTGTTGGTGATTATTTCACTATGTAACAGCCCTGATCTAAGAGACGTGTCCTCTTTCACCAGCAGAGCGATACCTGGGGACAACTAGGTCAGGCTCAAGAGGAGATGCAAAAATTACAGCTGGGTGTAGATAATCAATATTAAAACAGCCGGCCGGTTTCTACTTCTATTCTACACAATTCTTTTGCAAAATGGAGACGATAGAGTCCTTTTCACATTTCTATTTTCTGGAATCTGAAACAGATTCAAGAACAAAAGAGAACCAATGTCATTATATGTATATGCCCATTTGGGGGCATGTACACTACTGATAACATTTGGAATATGATTGTACATTAAATAAGAAATAATTCGTATGACATCTAAATAACTGCCCAAGACCATCTGTCTATATTCGCTCATTAAAACTAAGTATGTTGAATTTCCAGTGATAGGTTTGTTGTAGGTATGGAGGCTATTGTAGGCATAAAGAATAAGGTCAAACAAATAGAATTTGTTTTTCAATGATTGGAAATAGAGCAGGGAAATAAAACATTGCTCCATGAGGTACACAATATATTTCACAAGGGAAATATAGCAGCCTGCAGAAAGAAGAGGGCTAGGCAAGAAATCTGAAAAAAAAATCTTTCAAGGTACACTAATTCTCACAGAATGCAAAGCAGCATTTCAAAAATGCCATTTGAAATCTGTGGTTGTGATGAAGGAACTGCATTTGTGAATGATTTTGGGTACATAGAATTAAAATATAGGACAGGAAAAAAGTATAGGAAAGGAAATGTAATAAACTTATAAAATTCTTACAATGGTTGTGTGATAATATAAAAGTAGTATATAATTTGAAGTATATAATACAGTATATAATATATGGTACATTATATATGACTATATATAATACAGAATATATTATTTGAACTTCCTAAATTACTATATTATTTGAAGGTAATCTGTTATAAGTTAAAAATATATTGTGGGCAGCCAAGATGGCTCAGTGGTTTAGCACTGCCTTTGGCCCGGGGCGTGATCCTAGAGACCCAGGATCAAGTCCCACGTCAGGTTCCCTGCATGGAGCCTGCTTCTCCCTCTGTCTGTGTCTTTACCTGTCTCTGTGTATCTCATGAATAAATAAATAAAATTTAAAAAAAATAAAAGTCAACATGACACATAAAACTAAATACAAAAAAAAGTTCCTTGATTCACCTAAATGATTCTAGGAATGGAAGAAAAAAGAAAGAAAGAAAGAAAGAAAGAAAGAAAGAAAGAAAGAAGAAAGAAAGAAAGAAAGAAAGAAATTACATTAAATATAAATGGGCTAAAAGGTAGAGATTTCTAGGCTAATAAAAACACAAAACCAAACATGTAATATTTACAAGAAAAATATTTAAATTTAGATTGTGGTAAACAGACTCCTAAAGTAGTCCTATGATTCTTGTCCCCTTGGTCTCACACCCTGTGTGAAACTCTTTTCTTTGAATATGTGTGTGATTTGCTTCTAAACCATAGAATACAGCAAAGATAATGGCATAGAAATAGATTTGAAAATTGCTATCAATGAATTTTACCTAATTGATATTCATAGACTATAGATAGGTACTTATTGTAGCATTCCCAAATAAACAAGGAGCATTCACCAAGACCAGACCATATTATAGCTTATAAACATGTCTCAGTACATTTCAAAGAATGGAAGAATATGACTTCCACCTACAATGTAATTAATTAGAAACTAAAAACAATAAATTATCTATAAAATCTCCAAATATGTTTAAACAACACATTTCTGAAGAACCCATGCAACAAAGAAATCTTACGAGTAATTAGAACATATTTTGAACTAATGATTGCTAAATGATAATGAAAGCATTTAACAAAATATATGAGATACAGCTAAAGCAATATTTTTTTTTAATTTTATTTATTTATTACGATAGTCACAGAGAGAGAGAGAGAGGCAGAGACACAGACAGAGAGAGAAGCAGGCTCCATGCACCGGGAGCCCGACGTGGGATTCGATCCCGGGTCTCCAGGATCACGCCCTGAGCCAAAGGCAGGTGCCAAACTGCTGCACCACCCAGGGATCCCCTAAAGCAATATTTTAAAAAGTTGTAATTTCAAATGGTTATGTTGAAAGAATGACAGTGTAAAATAATTGTATGTATTTCTATCTTAAGAAGTAAAAGACAAAAACTCTGGCAATTTAAACCCAAAAATAAGTGCAAAAAAGAAAATAACATTGAAGGCAGCTATCAATAAAACAAAAAAAATAGACAGAGAAATCAATAAATCAAAGTTCGTTCTTTGAAAAATAATGTAACTGTTAAATTTCAAAATAAAAATATTACTAATATCCAGAATAAGTAAGGGATCTTTTTAATCATTAAAAAAGGTAAGGGAATATTATGAACAACTTTAGAGTAATGAATTTTGCAACATACCCAAAATGGAAAAAATCGTATGAAAGATGCAAATGAACAAAATCAATACGGAAGAAATAGAAAATAGGAAGAGTCTCATATATTGCAAAAAAATATTAAATTTGTTATTTAGGTTTTTCTCCCCCCAAAATTTCAAGTCTAAATGATTTCACTGGTGAATTCAATCAAATGTACGTGAAAGGAACCCTACCAATCTTGAATGTGCTCTTCAAGAAATAGAAGAGAGTATTTTTCAACTGACTTATACTTAAACCTTAAGATGCCAAATCAGATAAATATATTACAAATAATAGAAGTACAGGCCAAATCAGATAAATATATTCCAAATAATAGAATTACAGACCAATGTACTTCATGAATACAGATGCAAACATTCTTAGCAAAAAATTAGTAAATCAAATTAGTAAATCAAAAATACAATATTTCCAAGTAGGGCTTATCCTAGGAATTCAAGATTGGCTTTGAATTTAAATATTAATCATAAAAATAAATATTAATCATTGAATTTCACCACCTTAATAGGATAAAGAAGAACAACCATGTGATCACTTCAATAAGTGACCCTAGATAGGTTCTAGATGCAAAACATGTCCAGAAAAATAAAAGAATGGACAGCCTTTCACAACTTTTTGAGGGTCCCAGTGTGGATCAAAGCAGAAGAATGACTCTCAGTGCCTCAGAATAAAAGTGGCAGAGTAAATGATTCATTGGACCTGAAGAGGTCATGCAGAGAGGAATGAGGAATGATAGTGTAGCAGATCTCCACGGACAAAGACTAAAGATGAATGGATAACCCAAATACTAGAGGATACTGCCAGTACCTTGATGTACTACTGCGAGGCCCAGGAACTCAGCCACAGACCTCATAAAAGTTTTACTTGAACCTCAATTTTATCGAGATTAACATTCACTTCCCTCAGTAAAAAGAAGATTATAATTATAACATTTTTGGTGATAAATTAGTGATAAAAACATAGAAACTAAGTAAGTGAGAAAGGAAGTGATTATTATTACCCTTATCTACAATGGATATAACAACAAGAAATTGAACAAGATAGGAAATGTTAACATAATATTCTGCATTATACAATGGTGAAAATATGTTTTAAATATTTTATTTATTAATTCACAAGAAACACAGATAGAGGCAGAGACAGAGGCAGAGGGAGAAGCAGACTCTATGCAGGGAGCCTGATGTGAGACACATTTCTGGCACCCTTGGAATCACTCTCTGAGACAAAGGCAGATGCTCAATCACAGATGCCAACCCTGTTTGGCATCCCAAACAGTGAAAATATTTACATAGTCTTAAGAGAGCCACCAAAAATTATAATGTAATTGTATTTAAAGTTTGGATAGAGTAGATAGGGGTGTGTGTGTGTGTGTGTGTAGCTGATTGTATCTATCTTTCCACTGTAGGAAGTCAGTAAATGATATTTACTAGAAAATCAAGAATAGCATAAATTCATGTTTTTTTTTCTTTTTTTACAAGCATTGGAAATAGCTTTTTAAAACCATGTACATGTATAACTTTGATAAAATATTGCATTAATATATCAGTATAACATGATGAATTTACACATGAAATAATTTTGAAGGGCAGTATTAGTGACATATAAGAATATATAAATACATATACATACCTCCTTAAATAAAATATCTGAGTAATGTAAAATTTAGCATTAGTAATTAGTAATTAACATTAAAATTTAATTGCAGTAATTGAGGTTTTCTGTGTGCGTGTAAATGTCAGATTTTTAATAATGGACACAA
Source organism: Canis lupus familiaris (assembly GCF_011100685.1). Lineage (NCBI taxonomy): Eukaryota > Metazoa > Chordata > Mammalia > Carnivora > Canidae > Canis > Canis lupus. The sequence goes on along the minus strand of NW_023330728.1, from coordinate 60,453 downwards.
ATCACTTTCTTAAGTTAGAGGAAATGCCCAATAAGGTTATTTTTTAAAGAAGAAATAATTAGAATAGAAATGAAGATAAATGGTATTGACAGGATAGAAAACTTTTTCCAGAGTTTACACATTTCTAAATATCCCTTAAGCACACATATACAGGCACACACACATACACACATACACACCACTGTGGTTAAGAATCAATTTCTGTTTTTAGGGGGGAAAAGGTGACCAATGTAATCCTTAGCAGAACCACAGACATGTAGTTCAATGTTAAAAGGGCTGACAGTCTTCAGAGAGAAAGCACAGTGTCCATGTCACTATCAAACCACAAGACCACACAAGAAGACTCATGGAGATGTCCCTTCAGCCTAGTGAAAAAAAAAGTCTCAGAAAGGCAAGGGAACTTGGCATATATGGCACATAGCTTCTGGGAGTTCAGATGCAAGTATGCACAGTCCTACTCATGCCACACGGAGAGCTGTCAATAATCTTAATCAAATTCTCAGCTATCAGAGATTTTTTTGTTCATTCCTGATTTTCTTGAAAACCAAGAGCAAGTGACCCCACAAGCATCCAATAAGCAGGACTCTGATTTAATGTATGAAGGAGGAAAAATTAAAGAGATATTTTCAAGTTGCTAACACACAGTTACCGAGCTTCCTACAATGACAACAAATGTTCATTATTGTAGTTGTTTTTGTTACTATATTTTCTCCCTGCAGGGATTCAAGGTTATAAAACTAAGTATATCTAACAGTAGAAGTCTCTGAGAACGGAATTAAAGGTAGGTGCCATGAAATTTGAGAGGAGGGGGGACAGCAGTTACCCAAAATGGGATTAAAAAGCCAGAAGACACTAACTGTTGCCAAGAATGGCCTGTGTTTGTGTCAAAAATAAATTGGTTCTTGGGCGTCTGCTTTAAAAATAACTAAGAAAAAAATAAAAAGTAAAAATAAATCTGTGATCAATACTCTTTCTGATACTCTTTTTATTGCTTTCAAATCAAAAAAGCATTGCTCTCTCTGTAACTAAAGTTAAATAAGTTTTTCAGCAGTGTATACTAGAAACAGCCTTTTTTCCCCCCAATTGTTCCCTGCAAGGATTCTGAAGGGAGAGCAAGAAATTGGTTTTTGTCTCATCTTCATGAAACATTTTTATTGAGTAAAATTAACTCAAAAAGATGTCAAGCAGTGACTCTGACTGCAACCCTGAGTTAAATGAACATGTTGTACGCTTGACATCTAACACCAAATTCCACTAGTCCTCACACCATTCTCCATTTAAAAAGACAACATCTGATGGTTTCTTGGAGTGATGGCAAATTCCACTTGGACCCCTGCATGCCCGATGTGCGTAGCTACACACGCTGCTATCCTGCCTGCAATATTTACCACCACAAACTGCTTTTCCCCTTTGGCTGAATTGAGAAGGAGAGCCATCAGAAACACTTTTTCTCATTACTCTTTTATCTGGTCATTCACATATTTTCAGTTTTCCTTCTAACTCTATTTTTACATAACCGCTCTTATTCCAAATCCACAAGTCATCTCTTTTTCCCCTGTTTAAAAAAATATTGAGACCTGGGGATTAATTGTGGCATTCTAAATTTATTTTTATTTTAAAAGCATAGGCAGTGACAAATGGAGGAGTATACTGCTTCATTTTTCTTGATGGGTCAAGCATCGGCAAGAGAACAAATAGATTTTTGAAGTTTTAGTGAATCTTCTCCAGATCTATTGAAAGTATTAGACCATGTCTATTTTTAAACATTATTTAGTAGAAATAATCAGTTTTTCATGTTAAACAAGGAGTTGTTCTTTCTCATAGATCTGTGCTTCAGGCTGGAAGGGAAAGTCACGCAGCAGATGGACATTAAAAGTGGAAAGATCAAAGGGCGTCATCACTGGAACTCAAGCTCTAGGAGTGGAGGGCCAGGTGGACACCAGAAGGATAAAGTTAATATGATATTTTTCTGCTACCAGCAGGCAGGAAGACCAGAGCAAACACAGCTTCATGTGCAGAAATCATCTATCAGCTGCTGGTAACTTGCTTGGATTATCCCCAATGGCTTGCCTAAATCCATCTCATATAATATTACCATGCAAATCCATGATAGTCCTTGTACCAAATCGATGTGTTAAACTTGAAAATGAGCTATGAATCACATGTCAAAGGTATTTAGGTAGTACTGCTTAGATAAGTCCCTTACCGTTGGGTTGCCAAGGACTAATTTTAGCACTATGTAATTGCATGAGTTTCATTTCCAAAATAAAATATTAAATTTGTTATTACTGCAATGATAATAAAAGCATTTAATGAACTCAGTGGTGGACACTTCACATGTATTATGTCACTTCATATTCACAAAAGTCTTACATGGTAGGTAGTGATGCTTTACCCATTTTGAAGATAAGAGAGGAAAAAGACTGAGACGTTAAGTAATTTCTTAAGGTGATATAAGTAGGAAACTGTGATATGGAAACCCAGGTCATGTGACTTGGAAATCCTGAAACCACACTTGAAGGATTTGGATTGGTACTGTCGTTCAGTGAGATTTGCATGAGATTTGTCTGACTAATTGGTAGCAAGTCTTGCTTCTTAGTGATTAATAGATATAAATTTCATCAAAGTTAAAAAAAATTTCATCAAAGTTATATTTTACCCAAGGAAGAGAGTAGATCAAGTCCCAGATTTCTGAATGAACCTTTCTATTTTTTTCTTCACTCTAATATCAATAATATCCTGTTGGATTTAAGTTCTGATCTCCTGCTATCCTGGTATAGAGCCACTAAACCATTTAGAAAAGGTCACCGAGTCTTCTTTGAAGTAGGAGATTTAGCTCCAGGAATCTGCACATGTGTGTTCATGATCCATTACTTATCAGAATGATATAGGCAGACAGACTTTGTGCAAGTAAATTCTGAAATATTAATAATAGGAGTACACTTTAGAATTTTCTAATAATTTCATTCAATTATTTAACCTTCCTCATAGTTATCTGATTGCCTTTTAAATTCAAGTAGAATCCTTTCTGTGCCAAATGGAATTACCAAACAAAAATATTTTCAGAGGAACAGTAATTCACCTATTACATATTATTATTTTGCCTCTCATGTGATGCTTATAAATCTAACATAAAATATGTGCTACATATGCCAAATAAGCAGATACATTTTGAAACTCAGAACTTGTCATGAAAAAGAGGCATGATGTATAAGTTAATGTTTTTCCTGACAACTGGTTAGCCAGGCAAATGGAATCCAGAAATAAATGACTTTTATTTTAGATTTGCATTATTATTCCACCCAACACAGAATCCACAGCAGATGGTAATGTGTTACAGTTTCAACCTATTATTGGTCTTCAAGGGTAGTAAGACTTTATATCTAGAACAGTGGTTCTCAAGCTATTGCATGCATCAGATTGCTGGGTACAACCCCCAGGGTTTCTGATTTAATAAGATTGGGATAGGGTCTGAGACTTCATGGAACTGACAAGTTCCCCAGGGATGCAGTTGCTGCTGGTTCAAGGACCACACCTTGAGAAGCAGTGGTTGTGAGTCTTGGGAAAACCCTTTCTGTTATCTAAAGGGGAAATCCCCCGGCCTTGGGTCTTCTCTCTCCTCTGATGATTCCCATTGTGTTCATTTTTTATTTTTGTTTTGTTCCATATGGCACTTTTTTCCTCCTCAAATCTCACTGATGCATCTCTTTTTGTGTTTGGTTTAGGGTCTGGTTTGTCCTTCATTCAGTCCAGTCTCTTGCAACTGCTGATGGCATGCATACCAGTTGGGGAAGGAGGGAAATGCTCACGGTACTCTAATCTCAGAGTAAAATAGCCATGCTCAGACCCTGCCAAATCCAGATTTATTTTATCATATTCACCCCAAAATATTGTGTTTGAAGAATCAAAGGCCTTATTTTATTATTCTAGTCTGTTTGTGCCAGAAGGTTCTCCCTGGAATAAAGTTAGAATGGATTTTCTGTATGGGCAGCTTGTGAGAACTACATATCTGCAGTGGCTCTCTGCTAAATGGGTATGTCCATAAGTTAGAAAAGAGGACAGCTTTTGTCTTCCTAGATCTACTCTTCTAGGACCCTCCAGGGAGAGCCTACTCATAGAGACCCTTTGGTCTTCCTTAGCTGGAGGCCCCTTGTGTTCAATCCCATCAGTTTTTACCAGTTACTGCTTCTTTGCTGACAAAAGGACACACGATCTTTCACCATGCTGCTCTTAATGCAAGCTCTCTGAATACAAGCATGCTGGTCTACTTTCACATTCTCAAAATATCTGCTTTATCAAAGGCCTTATTTTTTTATACTTCCTATTTTATACTTTATTTTTTATAATAAATTTATTTTTATTGGTGTTCAATTTACCAACATACAGAATAACACCCAGTGCTCATCCCGTCAAGTGCCCCCCTCAGTGCCCGTCACCCAGGGATTTTGAGCATGCTGATACCTCTGTCTTGGAACATTCTTGCAAACATTCACCTAGTTAAACTTATATTCTTCTTTTTTAAAAATTTTTTTTCAACTCATGCATTCTCAATGAGGTCCCAGACCTGAAACTTTGATCAGAACCCTTTCCTTTGTTCCTTGTACTCTTCCTTTATCACGCACACTATGATTTTAAATGATAGATTTCAGTGATAATTTTACTCTTGGCTCCTCCCATTCACTTGTGAAGTCTAGGAAGGCAAGACTCCTGTCTATTTTGGCTCATCACCAAACCCCTAGGGCCTAGTGAAATGCTTAGTAAATAATTAACACTCAACAGATACTAATTTGACTGAAGACATTGTTGACGTCATACCAAGATCTCTTAGGATGGGTAGCATGGAAATAGTGATGCATTTTCATATTGTATATTCTCATAAGTTTATGTAATCTCATAAACCATGCCAATACACATACTGGAGAGCGGGGCCAAGTCCACACATTTAGGAAGCTCTTCTCATTCACAAATATGGCAGTTGAGAATGCTCAGAAGAGAGTCTCATGAGGAGAATCAATTATGCTTTTATACCTACCTGCTCCACAGTGTCTCTCTGAGGCCTATATTATTCTGTTAAGATTTAGGTGAATTCCATTTATTCTAGTACTCCTTATTTCTCAACTGAGTTACTGGGTTTGAGCTGTGGATATAAATTTTATTTATATTCCCATTCTTTTCCTTTTTCATTTTATTTATTCCAGAAGGTGTATTTTTAAAATTTTATTTAAATTCAACTAATTAACATATAATGTATTATTGGTTTCAGATGTAGAGATCAGTGATTCATCAGTCTTATATAACACCCAGTTCTCATTACATCACATGCCCTACTTCATGTCCATCACCCAGTTACCCTCCCCCCCCTCCTCTAGGGACCCTCCATTTGTTTCCTATGATTAAGAGTCTTTTATGATTTGTCTCTCTCTCTCTGATTATGTCTTGTTTTATTTTTTCCCATTCTTATATTAGGGTGTTTATCACTAAGGCTTTCTACTTAATTTTTCCCAGTTTTAATGTTCTAAGTTCTACCTTGTTATTTATCTTTCAGCAGTACTTCTGTTGATCATTTACTCTTCTTTTTCTTTGTCTTCTACTTAGTAAGCATGCATCCTTCAACTATCAAGCCTTTCTCAAGAATCTTTTCTTTCCAGGAAGAACACAAAGCAATATTTAAATTCTAGGGACCTATGACAATGTTTCTAAAGTTGGTAAAAATCCAACAATATGCTTAGGTCACAATGCAGAACAAAACCTCTCAGATCAAACAAATATACCAGTGCTTCCAAGTTGCAAGGAGTTATTACTTGATCCTTATGAAAAACTCCCTTTGGGGGCATCTGGGTGGCTCACTCAGTTAAGCGTCTGTCTTCTGATTTCAGCTCAGGTCATAATTTCAGGGTGGTGAGATTGAGTCCCATATTGGGCTCTGCTCAGAGGGGAGTCCTCTTGGAATTCTCTCTTTCCCTCACCCTCTATTCCTCTCCCTGCTCTCTCCCTCTTTCTCTAAAAATAAATAAATAAATCTTTAAAAAATTAAAAAATAATTAAACTTAAAAAATAAACTCCCTCTGGTCTTTTGTAGTCTATCTTTATATTGTTTAGAATTTATATTGGTTAGAATTGGTTAGTTTATATTGGTTAGAATTTGAGGTAAAGAACATTTTAAATGTGTTTTTATTCATCTTACGTAATGATTCTCATGGAAGGTCCCCAAGTAATGGCTTCCCTTTTTAAAATCACCAGAGAGAAAGTATTAAAGGATGGACTGTGCTGGAAAACTTCAGTCTTAGAAATGTCTTTAAAATCATGGAAAATATAGAATTTCTGGAACCCCATACTTAACAATAGTTTTATGCCATTAAGACACGTTTCAAAAAACTTTTTTATAAAATAAATAACCATTGTAGGCTGAAAAAAAAATCGTTTCCTTAGCCTTCCTGGGTTACTCAACTATACATAAAAGGCTGCTACTGATGAAATGTTCTACTTTAGTTGAATGCAAGAATGCCTGTGGTTTGATAGTGGCCATGCTGTTTTTAAAATAACATTCATGAAGACTTCACTAAATACAGTTCTTAACCTCTTCATCTGTATTTTGTCAACTTACAACGTAAAGAAACAAATAATGAAAAATTCTCATTATTAACATTTCATCTACTCTAAAATATATGAGTGTTTAAAAGCTCTGATAAGCATTTCTCAAAACATTCCCAAATTCACTGATCTAATTAGCAATGAAGCTAAACTTAATACTTATATGAACTTTGAGTGGGAATTCCTGATGGAGCATATTGATAACCATAGTATAAAGCTTTTTTTCTTTCCAAATTATATATGCTAAAGAAATTGATTTTTGAAAAAAGAATTTTCTCTTAGCTCCTTTGTGAGTTTGCATTACAATATTACCACTTTTGAAATTAAAAAACTTATACCACTCATTTCATTTCTTGAGCTTATTCTTTTTTTTTTTTTTGAGTTTTCCAAAGATTTATTGAAGCAGAAACAAGTGGGTCAGATACTTGTTGGAAAAAAGCAGTTTTAATGGTTTTCAAAAATACTTCTTAAAAAGTATTCTAGCACAAGTTTTCTTTGTAAACTAGATTATGTTGTAAACTTTCTCCTAAATCTTATAAGAGTGTTGGTTCTTAAGAACTAGAAGTTACTCCTAATTCCAAATCTATCTTGCGCTCCTGAAAAACTGCAGAGAGGCACTTGAAAGCTGTTCCTTTAAGATATGGATTTTTTTTTTTTTGAAATTCTAGCGGGTAATAATTGCTGCACCGAATCTGTGCAAGCTTCACTCAAGGTCATCATGATGCTGACAAGTTTCGTTGATAACCTGTCCATCCCTAGTTTCAACCTCTTAATCAGAAGCGTTCTCTTTGAGTGAATGTCAACCAGAGGGAGTGAATCCAGGTTGGTTTCCCTCAGGTTCAGGGAAGAAAAGTTTGGAAGAGGCAGAGCAATCCTGCTCTCCTCGCCTTCCAGCAGCTTCCTGTACGTGGCAATCTCAATGTGGAGAGCATCTTAACATTCAGCAGGTCCTGGTACTCCCGAAGGTGAGGAGCCATTTCTTCCTTCATGTTCTGAATCTCATCCTGGAGGCGGCCAATAGTGTCTTGGTGGTTAGCAGCTTCGGCGGCCAAGTTCTCTTCCATTTCACGCATCTGGCGTTCCAGAGACTCATTAGTCCCTTTGAGTGCATCCACTTCGCAGGTGAGGGACTGCACCTGGCTCCGGTACTCAGTTGACTCCTGCTTCGCCTGGTGCAGGGCATCGTTGTTCCGGCTCGCAGCCTCAGAGAGGTCGGCAACCTCGGGCCTGTACCATTCCGCGCCCTCCTGAAGGTTCTTGGCAGCCACGCTTTCATATTGCTGGCTTGGAAACATCCATATCGATTTGGACGTGCTGGTCCTGAATCTGGGCCTGCAGCTCCTGGATTTCCTCATCATGTAGTTTCTTCAAAAAGGCAATCTCTTCTTGCAAGGATTCCACTTTCCGCTCAAGGTCAAGACGCGCCAAAGAAGCGTTGGCACCAGCCTGTCGGGAAGACTGCAGGGTGCTCTCGGCTTCCTCTCTCTGAAGCATCTCCTCTTGCAACTTCTCCCAGAGCCGCATGATGTCCTCGACCGGGTCGTGGCGCTCCACCTCGACGCAGGCCTTGTCGTTGGTGAGCTGGTCCACCCGCCGGCGCAGCTCCCGCAGCTCCTCCTCGTAGAGGTCCCCCAGGCGCGACTTGCCCTGGCCCCGGAGCTGCTCGAGCTCGGCCAGCAGGATCCTGTTCTGCTGCTCCAGGAAGCGCACCTTGTCGATGCAGTTGGCGAAGCAGTCATTCAGCTCCTGCAGCTGCAGCTTCTCGTGGTGCGCGTGGGCTTGAACTCGGTGTTGATGGCGGCGGCCAGCGAGAAGCGCGCCGAGTCCTGCAGCAGACGCACGCCAGGCACACTGCTCCGCAGGCCAGCGCGGAGGAGCGCGTGGCGGACGCGCCGCGGGACGAGGCCTAGAGGCTGCGGCTGGTGCCGGGGCGCGGCGCGCCGCCCAGGCTGTAGGTGCGGGGGGACGCGGCCGCGTAGCTCCGCGCGGAGCTCGGCGGCTCCCGGGCCGGCCGCCGCACATCCTGCGGTAGGAGGACGAGGACACAGACCCGGTGGCCGTGGCTGCGGAGGGCGGCGGTGGGCTGCGCGGCTGCGGCGGCGCGGCCCGGCTCAGGGAGGCCCGGCGAGCGAGGGCGCGGGGGTGCGGGCAGAGCTCTTGAGCTTATTCTTGATGAGCTGGTGTTGGAAGATCATTTGTGGGTCATGGAAATTTGTACCTATAGTTCAGTGCAAGAATTCTCACCTTGATGTGATAGTTCTAATTTCAGAAATATAACTATGGTAAGTTTTAGAAAAAAGTGATACATTTGGACATCAGCAAATATTTGTAGAAGTGGCATAGATGTTTCAAAATAGATAAATGCATTTCATCGCTCTTTTACTAGACTGAGAGAGATAAACCATCATTCCTTACGATAATCCTGAACAGTTACATGTACAGTGCTTACATGAGATGACTCCAAAAGCAAAATAAATTTCTAAAGTAAGCAGTGTTCTCAGTACTTAAAAACTGGGGAAGGTAGTTAATCATTATATTATAATATTATTTCCCCTTACTAGAGTGGTCAGAAGTCTCGCCTATTCCTTTATCCATACCTTCTAATCTAATTCTATCAACCAGATTCCATAAAGCCTACATAAGCCTGTTTGGAGAAAGAAGCTCCATTTACACTCACACTGAACAATTGGACAAGTATAACATCCCCAAGTGCAATAGCTAGATTTCTTTTTTGAGTAAGAGTGTTTGTACTCGGGTGCCTGAGTGGCTCAGTCACTTAAGCCTCTGTCTTTGGCTCAGATGATGATCCCAGGGTCCTGGGATCAAGTTCTTCATTGGGCTCCCTGCTCCATGGGGAGCCTGCTGTTCTCTCTCCCTCTGCCTGGCATTCCTCCTGCTTGTGTCTCTGTCTCTCTCTTTGTCTCTCAAATAAATAAATAAATAAATAAATAAATAAATAAATAACTTTTAAAAAGGGAGAGAGAGTGGTTTGTATTGGGGGTGCCTCGGAGGCTCAGTCAGCTGAGCATCCAACTCTTTTTTTTTTTTTTTTTACTGGAGTGCAATTTGCCAACATATAGCATAACACCCAGTGAGCATCTAAGTCTTAATTTCAGCTCAGGTCACGATCTTGGGGTCCTGATATCGAGCCCCAAGTCAAGCTAAGCACTCAATGCCAAACCTGCTTGTCCTTCCTCTCTTCTCCCAAACCCAATCTCGCTCTCATGTGCTCTCTCTAAAACATAAATAAATAAATAAATAAATAAATAAATAAATAAATAAATAAAATCTTTAAAATAGTGGTTTGTATTGTTATTGATGGCCTTCAGTTTGGAAGCACATTTGATTCTGGGACAATCTAAAGATGAGGCAGAAAGAAAGAAGATACTCAATGCTTGATCTATATTAATAATGTGCTCCCATGGGCTTTTGTCTTGGGTGCTATTGGCAAGAAGGCTTTTCCAGAATTCCCCCCCACCCAATCTGAAGTTCCTGTTCTCTATACACTTAGTACTTACAAATGTTCAGTGTATCCCTCTAGGACAGATTGTTCATAAGATGGACTAATCATTTGTGTCTACAGTAGAGTGAGTCCTTCATAATAGAAGTGGCATCTTTTTCATTTTTATCCCCATCATCTTATTTAGTTCAGAGCTTGCTATTGAATGTGTATCCAGTAAATAATTCTATGAATGAATTAATTACATTATCTAAGCCTGAGGAACTGGAGTGAAGTAGGAAATGATCTATGAAGAGCAATAAAGCGGACCTTTATGTTTTAGTCTAGGAGGCCAAAACTAGGTAGGAAAAGCAGCATGAATTATGGGACAGAATAAAAAATGTACCTGTAACTAGAGAACTTCTTATGCTATAACTCTCAGGAGCCCCAGAGTAGCAGGTGATGAATGTTTCAGTGGAATGTTTCAGTTAGAATGTTTCCAGTTGCAATGATATTAACCACGTTAACTCTGAAGGTTGACATTAATAATGCAAATTTATCTCACATATCAAGGAGTGAGGAGATAGGGCTATTTTAGCGTATTAAACTTAGCACAGAAATAGTTCACCAAGGGTCATATTTAAGCTCTGACACCTCACTGTCTTGGTTTTTTACAAGTTTGTTACTTCATGGTGACAAGATGGCTATACCAATGTCAAGCACCTCATCTTCATAGAATAGCTTCCATAGTCAGGAAGAAGTAGTTATCTTCAATATAATATATACTACTTATTTTCCTTTCCCAAAAGATATTTAACAGAAACCTCTTCACAGCTCATTGGCTAGAACAGAGTCACATGAGAATAATGAGGATAATCAAACCAGCCAAGGGCAAAGGGATCTCCAGCCTGGAACTTTGGAGGTGTCCAGTTCCTCTGAAATACTTGACCCCCCCCCCAAATTCATGACCAAAATCTAGGTTCCATAAGGAAGAAAATTGTTTGGAACTTCTGTATATAAGCAACCAACAGTAAATGAGAAATCTCAACATTAAGCTTTTGTCTCACTGAGCCTGATGAAGCATTATATTAACGCTAAACTTCAAAGGTCTCGTAAATTTGTTAAAGTGAGTAGAAAAGTTAATCAGCCATTCATTTGGACTGGATCTCTCTATCAGTTATATTTGGGCCATCACAAAAATGTCCAAAATATTCTTTCTTCTAAGCACACTGTGTTTTATGATCTGGCACCTGACCTATCAGCTAGTGTTCTAATTTCTAAATCCTGAACATGATTACATTTTTGGCTATGATCCACAGAATGTATTTTAAAATCTTGGCACTGGCACTAGCCTCACTTGAGCCAAAATTTCTTTCATGATTCATATTGATGAATCCCAATATAGGAAGTTTAGAGGAATTAAAAATATGTTCTTCCCAAGTAGAGGACAGGCATCATTCCTCCTCTAATCCAGCCTCCCAAGAGAAATAGCAAACTGGTCTTAATATAAAAAGTACATTGTTCATCATCAACATGTCTCCAACTCAAAAAGTGTTTACTGTGAATGACTCAAGTGGAGTTGACCGTGAGTACCTTCAAAAGATGTTACATAAATTATGTGTAGTTTGGGAATGGAGATGTTACTTGGTAAATTATTTTAATAAACAGCTCATTTAAAGATAATATTTATCTATCATAATCCAGAAAATTCCATTTAATACAAAAAAATATAAGTAAATTAAACACAATTTTAACTGTTTTTTTGTCTGATGTAATAGGTCTTAAGAATTTCAAGTATGTAACTTCCTATAAGAAACTTACTAAAGTTCTCCTAGTTCAGCATCTTATGAAATAGAAATCCTCTAAATAAAATATAGCCTTACATTATCTGTCACATAATACGGGAAAAGGAACCCATATATGAAATGAAAACAATAAATGTAAGACTTACCTATGAATCACTAGAAAAAAATTGGTAAGATCCTCCTTCCCTCTCATTTCCCCTGAGGCACTTGTCCCCCTACCCCCACTGCAGACATATTAGTCAAATATGTACGTGCTTATATTATATCTCTTTTGTGTAGAATATAGGAATCCAGTGTAACTTGCTAGAGCTGCCTCATGATCGGTATGTGCTCTTATTCATATTCATTCCTTCATCTACCAGCCTTGATTTTTCCCCTCCTCTTTCTCCCCCTTTTAACATAATGGTCTTTCAAAGTGGATATTGTTAGCTTGAATCCTGGACCTGCCAATTGCTACCTTTTTGACCTTGGGTTATTTGATTAGCCTTTTCTTGTATTAGTTTCCTTGTCTGAGAATGACAGTAATACTATCTAATTTAGAGTTGTTTTGAAACTTAATATATGGATAGTGGATAACACCAAAAAATGTAGCTTAAAATAGCATCCCTAAAATTCATCAGATGCTTTTTATAGTAAATGGTGAGAAATCTTCTTTGTTGGCCTAATAATTCAATCTTAATACCTATTTAAATAATCTTCTGAGCAAAGGGCACTTCAAACACTAAATTACAGATGCTTTTTCACCCAGTATAAAGGAGCTTGGATTACATGATTCCTGAGGTCTCTTTCAGCTCAGCATTCCAAGGTTTTCCATTACACTAAGCATTTGTTGCATGCTGCAAATAGAACTCCTCTTGGCCAGGTATGATGGAGAATATTAAATATATGGAAGCTACATGGTCCCTGTCTCTATAGAAGTACATATTTGGGCAAACTAATCAAAAGTATAACAGGTCTATTTACTTTCAACTTTTATTTGTGCTGCTTTCTGAAAATCCAATACAATCTTTTTTGACAGATCATGTCACTGCAACATCTGTTAGTTCTGCTAGTTCTCTCTCAGCACTCCTTAACTTTAAAAATTGTCCTCTCATTTTTTTTCAAATTTTGAAGACTTGTTACTTTTAGCAATTGCTGTAAATTGCAAATATAACCCAGAAAATGTTAAAAGATGATGTCTATTTTTTCCCCTGCTAATCAACCTGCATAGTAAATGCATTGACAAACATGCCATCTGATAAATTCACATCTACTCTCTGGAGTTCAATCTTAGTGTCTGTGGCTTCTGCAAAGAGAAGGAATGTATATTCATCAGTTTATGGTTGAAAATCTCAGCAAAAGTATATGACTAATGGTTCTTGATGGCAACCATCTCCTGGAATAAGATGATGGATGTGTTAGCCATTTTATAACCCTGACCACCCCAAAAATGAAAACAGTGACCTATGCAGAGAGAATCCCCAGCCATGAGAAACAGAAACAAGAATAGTCAGTGCTACAAAAGGGCTTGTGTTACTCATCTTCACTGTGAACCTACGCAGCTACTCAGATTTCCCATCATGAGTGCTGAGGAACAAAGTAAAGTGATTGTACTAAACTTTCTTTCTCCAAAGTCTCCTACAACCATCTGTAAAATGGTTGTCTTTTACAAATTAGTACTTTGAAAATATCTAGTTTAAAATAGAATGAAATAAAACTCTGTAACACTTCATGCTGAGGTAGATGTGATGCTCTGAGAGTGTGGGGAAAACCATCTGGAGAATCAGGGTCTAGCTCTTCACTCACCACCTGCCTGTACAAATTGTCACAAATGTCTTAAAGACGTGTTTCCTCATCAGGACAATGGATAATTATACAGACCAACAATTCATCTGAGGTCCAAGGACCACTGCCCCCCACCCCCCCCACCCCCACCCCCGGGCATCTGAATAGATTTGACAGAGTCTGTGAACTTGGGCAGAAAAATAGTACATTTTTTATTCTCACTCATACCTCACTAAAATTTAACATTTCCTTCAATTATGGTTGTAAGCAACAAATGTATATTAGTAGTAATACTACCTCTCACTTTGTTACCTATAGAAGTTAAGGTTATTTTTACATCATAATATAATGGTTGTAGGAGTTGAGCCATGGGCTTCTTCAGACTGCCAAAGCATTTGGGCATACAAGAAGTAAAGAGTCCCTGCACTAACAAAATTCTAAAAGTCTTTTAATTTCAAAAAGTCAATGACTGTAGTTATAAAAGATTTACTCTAAATTCACTAAGTAGAAATTATATTTGACTAAAAAAGAACTGTACAACCAACCAATACAACCTATTTCTTAATCTGACCATATAAAATAAAAAGGCAATTGTCCTTCATGACTGAATGACACATCCCTTAAAAACTTTGTCAGTTAGACCGTGCCATATGAATTTTTGAAGGTTTTGTTGAATGTGATTAGGATGATATAATTAAGTTCCTATCTCTTCACTATAATTAGTTTCAAACATTAGCTAATGAATAAATTCAGCCTTTGTCCAGATTTTGTCTTCATTTGAATTTCTTGTTCTAGGCACATAGGGAACAATCCAGAACTTTAGAATGTGATTTAATGGATAAATTACTACAGAATGAATTACCTCATCCTTTTCAAATGATGAAATAGGTAACAGAAAGAATTACCGTCAAAACTAATAGAATATAAAAATCCTGACTTTGGTCCATTTCTATCATCATCACAGCAACTATTAGGTCTGTACTCTTTATATCTCTCTGAAAAACAATAATCTATCTTCACAGCTTCAGGGAATGGAAGAGCACATTCAACAGGTTTTGATGTAAAGGAAAGGGCATGTTTTCTAAGAATGTTTTATTACGATCATGGTTGTCACTGTACATGTGATTAATTGGCTTTTTGTCACCAACAAGCCTTTTAACTCTGAGACAGTGACAAAGATGAATAATGAAAAGACTTCATCGTTCTGTGAAGCTACAACTTCAAAGAATGCAAATCTTATGATGAAAGAAGGAAGTTGGCTGAATTATGGGCAAACTGCAATTTGACCATATTGTTTTTCATAATAACTACTCTTAATGTGTCAGCCATATTTCTTTCCTTGCACCAAAATCATATTTCTTTGAAGTGACAGTAAATTATTTTTTCCTGTCTTTATTCACTTCAGTCAGGTGGTGCTGAATGATTAAAATGAAAACCTACAAGTTTCAACATATACATTTTCTTTTTTTTAGTACCTTCAGTTATCATTGACATCAATTCATTTTGGTCACAAACATCTTGCTCTTGTCTATTCATTTCTAGCACATTTGGTGTAGTTTATTTTCAGTAAACTGATGTAGCAAACTACTTTCAGATTCAAGTATCTCTTAAAAAGACCAACAGATGCTTTAAAAAAATCACTACACTTGTGAAGATGCATTTGATTAACAGTAAAAGACTCTCGCTATTTAATAAAATATCCCAGGTCATACTCTGTAGGTTTGAAAGAGAGGATTTTACTACGTGATTTCCCCCATGTTAAGAATCCTTTAATATATCTTCAACATTTTTAGTATATATTTTGGATTTGAAGTTTAAGTCTAATTGTATAAAGTTTTTATGTATTTAATATCTTAATATTTGTGTGATTTTTTAATCTCAAAAGCCTAACGTCAAAGAAATAACCAATCAACTCCTAGAGTTAAATAAATGAAAAATAGTTATTTTTTTCTTTTAACTCATTAAACTATCTACAGTAGCTTTCAATGAAAAAAAAAATATCCTAAGAGACTGAGATGTCATTATCCTTGAAATCCAGAAATCCATTAACTCAAGGCTTTTAAAATATTTTCCTATCTCCCCTTTGCAAAGTTTCTCATTTGTTTAATATGGGTAAAAGAGTATCATAAGAGGATGAGTCAGAAGAAGTGCATAGTTTGGAGTGATTAAATTGAACCATTATTTTATTTTTTAAAGAAAGTGGGCATGGACTATTTTAGTTTATAGGCTGTTGGTCTCCTAAGTTAAAAAAAATAGGTAAAATTATTTTTAAAAATTGGCACAGGGAGCCCGGCAAGATGGCGGAAGAGTAGGGTCCCCAAGTCACCTGTCCCCACCATATTGCCTAAATAACCCTCAAATCATTATGAAAACCTATGAATTCAGCCTGAGATTTAAAGAAAGAACGGCTGGAATGCTACAGTCAGAAGAGTTCACACTTGTATCAAGGTAGGAGGACGGGGAAAAAGAAATAAAGAAACAAAAAGCATCCAAGGGGAAGAGCCCCGTGAGGAGCCGGGCTAAGGCCAGGGCGAGTGCCCCCAGGACAAGAAAGCCCCAGGAAAGCCCCGCCTGGAGAAGCAGGGGCTTCACCAATCTTCCGGACAGAAAGGCACTCTCAGGGAGTTGGAGCAGGACCCCAGGAGGGGCGGGGATGCCATCAGGCTCCCAGGGGCACTAACAGACACCTGCCCCCCGGTGAGAGCACCCACACCCCGTGGCCGAGCTCCCTAAAGGGCTGCAGCGCCCGACCGCTAGACCCGGGAGCAGCTCCAGCGCCTCCTGCGGCGGCTCTGAGCGGAGGGCGCTGCGCAGCCAGGGGCGCATTTCCAACAGCACAGGCCCCGGGAGCCCAGGGCGCCGGGGACACAGCCCAATATCCGGCTTCCCCCCGGGACAGGCAGAGGCCAGGAGGGCCCAGGACAGCAAGGACACTCCTGCCACCAGGTGGCCCCGAGCTGAGCAGATCAGTGGCCCCGCCCCTGGAGCATCCAGGCCCCTGTAGACAGAGAGCTCCGGAGTTACTGCGGGAGCTGACTCCAAGGCTCTAGAGCTGGCCGCTGCCACTGTGGTTGTTACTCCAGGGGCCTCTCGGGGTAAACAACCCCCAGTGAGCCTCACAGTGGCCTCACCACATAAAAAGGTTAAACAAATGTTACTGAGCCCTGCACCAGCCCGGGGGCTGAGCAGCTCCCCCAAGCGCTGACACCTGAGAATCAGCACAGCAGGCCCCTCCCCCAGAAGAACAGCTAGACCGAGAGGGGAAAAACAAATTATTGACCAAGCAGCACTGGAAGGTTTCAGGGGAAATCGAGGAATCTACAGTATACAGAATCAGATTACACTCCCCCTTGTTTTTTGTCTTTCGATTTCTGTTTGCTTCCCCCCCCCTTTTTTCTTTTTTTCTCTTCTCTGCTTTATTTTGCTTTTTTTCTCCTTTTTTTTTCTTTTTCTTTTCTTGTTTCTCTTCTCTATTTTTCTCCTTTTCTCAATTCAACTTGTTTTTGGCCACTCTGCACTGAGAAAAATGATAAGAAGGAAAACCTCACCTCAAAAGAAAGAATCAGAAACAGCCCTCTTTCCCACAGAATTACAAAATTTGGATTACAATTCAATGTCAGAAATCCAATTCAGAAGCACTATTATAAAGTTACTGGTGGCTGTAGAAAAAAGCATAAAAGACTCAAGAGACTTCATGACTGCAGAATTTAGATCTAATCAGGCAGAAATTAAAAATCAATTAAATGAGATGCAATCCAAACTAGAGTTCCTAATGACGAGGGTGAACGAGGTAGAAGAAGGAGTGAGTGACAAAGAAGAAAAGGTGATGTCAAAGAGGGAAACTGAGGAAAAAAGAGACAAACAAAAGATCATGAGGATAGATTAAGGGAAATAAGTGACAGCATGAGGAAGAAAAATCTACATGTAATTGGGGTTCCTGAGGGCGCCGAAAAGGCCAGAGGGCCAGAATATGTGCTTGAACAAACCACAGATGCAAACTTTCCTAATCTGAGAAGTAAAACAGGCATTCAGATCCCGGAAATAGAGAGATCCCCTCTAAATATCAATAAAAACCGTTCAACACCTCGACATTTAATAGTTAAACTTGCAAATTCCAAAGATAAAGAGAAGATCCTTAAAGCAGCAAGAGATAAGAAATCTCTAACGTTAATGGAGAGAAATATTAGACTAACAGCAGACCTCTCCACAGAGACATGGCAGGCCAGAAAGGGCTGTCAGGATACATTCAGAGTCCTAAATGAGAAGAATATGCAGCCAAGAATACTTTATCCAGCAAGGCTCTCATTCAGAATAAAAGGAGAGATAAAGACCTTCTAAGACACACAGGACCTGATAGAATATGTGAACACTAAAGCAGCTCTGCAAGAAATTTTAAGGGGGACTCTTAAAATTCCTATTTAAGAAGTCCAATGTAACAAGCCACAAAAACAGGGACTGAATATGTATCATGATGACACTAAACTCATATCTTTCAATAGTAACTCTGAACATGAATGGTCTTAATTCATCAAAAGGAGCAGGGTTTCAGACTGGATAAAAAAGCAGGACCCATCTATTTGCTGTCTACAAGAGACTCATTTTAGACATAAGGACACCTACAACCTGAAAATAAAAGGTTGGATTACCATTTACCATTCAAATGGCCCTCAAGAGAAGCAGGGGTAGCCATCCTTATATCAGATAAACTAAATTTTATCCCAAAGACTGTAGTGAGAGATGAAGAGGGACACTATATCATACTTAAATGATTTATCCAAGAAGAGGACTTAACAATCATCAATGTATATAACCCGAATGTGGGAGCTGCCAAATATATCAATCAATTAATAACCAAAGATAAGACATACTTAGATAATAATACACTTACACTTGGTGACTTCAATCTAGCGCTTTCTACAATCGATAGGTTTTCTAAGCACAACATACCCAGAGAAACAAGATCTTTAAATGATACACTGAACCAGATGGATTTCACAGAAATCTACAGAACTTTACAGCCAAACTCAAATGAATACACATTCTTCTCAAGTACACATGGAACTTTCTCCAGAATAGACCACATACTGGGTCACAAATCAGGTCTTATCAAATACCAAAAGATTGGGATCGTCCGCTGCATATTCTCAGATCACAATGCCTTGAAATTAGAACTAAACCACAACAAGAAGTTTGGAAGGACTTCAAACACATGGAGGTTAAGGATCATCTTGCTAAAGGATGAAAGGGTGAACCAGGAAATTAAGGAAGAATTAAAAAGATTCATGGAAACTAATGAGAATGAAGATACAACCGTTCAAACTCTTTGGGATACAGCAAAAACAGTCCTGAGGGGGAAATACATCACAATACAAGCATCCATCCAAAAATTGGAAAGAACTCAAATACAAAATCTAACCTTACACCTAAAGGAGCTAGAGAAAAAACTGCAAAGAGATCCTACACCCAGCAGAAGAAGAGAGTTAATAAAGATTTGAGCAGAACTCGATGAAATCAAGACCAGAAGAACTGTGGAACAGATCAACAAAACCAGGACTTGGTTCTTTGAAAGAATTAATAAGATAGAAAAGCCATTAGCCAGCCTTGTTAAAAAGAAGAGAGAGAAGACTCAAATTAAGAAAATCATGAATGAGAAAGGAGAGATCACTACCAACACCAAGGAAACACAAACGATTTTAAAAACATATTATGAACAGCTATACGCCAATAAATTAGGCAATGTAGAAGAAATGGACGCATTCCTGGAAAGCCACAAACTACCAAAACTGAACAGGAAGAAATAGAATACCTGAACAGGCCAATAACCAGGAAGGAAATTGAAGCAGTCATCAAAAACCTCCCAAGACACAAAAGTCCAGGGCCAGATGGCTTCCCAGGGGAATTCTATCAAACGTTTAAAGAAGAAACCATACCTATTCTACTAATGCTGTTTGGAAAGACAGAAAGAGATGGAATACTTCCAAACTCGTTCTATGGGGCCAGCATCACCTTCATTCGAAAATCAGACAAAGACCCCAACGAACAGGGGAATTATAGACCAATATCCCTGATGAACATGGATACAAAAATTCCCAACAAGATACTAGCCAATAGGATACAGGAGTACATTAAGAAAATTACTCACCATGACCAAGTAGGGTTTATCCCTGGACACAAGGGTGGTTCAACACTCCTAAAACAATCAATGTGATTCATCGTATCAGCAAGAGAAAAACCAAAACAGTAGGATCCTCTCATCGGATGCAGAGAAAGCATTTGACAAAATACAGCATCCATTCCTGATCAAAACTCTTCAGAGTGTAGGGATAGAGGGAACATTCCTCAACATCTTAAAAGCCGTGTATAACAAACCCACAGCAAATATAATTCTCAATGGGGAAGCACTGGGAGCCTTTCCCCTAAGATCAGAAACAAGACAGTGAAGTCCACTCTCACCACTGCTATTCAATATAGTATTGGAAGTCCTAGCCTCAGCAATCAGACAGGAAAAAGATATTAGAGGCATTCAAATTGGCAAAGAAGAAGTCAAACTCTCCCTGTTTGCCAATGACATGATACTCTACATAGAAAACCCAAAAGCCTCCACCCCAAGATTGCTAGAACTCATACAGCAATTTCGCAGCGTGGCAGGATACAAAATCAATGCCCAGAAATCAATGGCATTTCTATACACTAACAATGAGACTGAAGAAAGAGAAATTAAGGAGTCAATCCCATTTACAATTGCACCCAAAAGCATCAGATACCTAGGAATAAACCTAATCAAAGAGGTAAAGGATCTATACCCTCAAAACTATAGAACACTTCTGAAAGAAATTGAGGAAGACACAAAGAGATGGAAAAATATTCCATGCTCATGGATTGGCAGAATTAAGATTGTGAAAATGTCAATGTAACCCATAGCAATGTACATGTTTAATGCAATCCCTATCAAAATACCATGGACTTTCTTCAGAGAGTTAGAACAAATTATTTTAAGATTTGTGTGGAATCAGAAAAGACCCTGAATAGCCAGGGGAATTTTAAAAAAGAAAACCATATCTGGGGGCATCACAATGCCAGATTTCAGGTTGTACTACAAAGCTGTGGTCATCAAGACAGTGTGGTACTGGCACAAACACAGACACATAGATCAATGGAACAGAATAGAGAACCCAGAAGTGGACCCTGAACTTTATGGTCAACTGATGTTTGATAAAGTAGGAAAGACTATCCACTGGAAGAAAGACAGTCTCTTCAATAAATGGTGCTGGAAAATTGGACATCCACATGCAGAAGAATGAAACTAGACCACTCTCTTTCACCATACACAAAGATAAACTCAAAATGGATGAAAGATCTAAATGTGAGAAAAGATTCCATCAGAATCCTAGAGGAGAACACAGGCAACACCCTTTTTGAACTTGGCCACAGTAACTTTTTTTTTTTTTTTTTTGGCCACAGTAACTTCTTGCAAGGTACATCCATGAAGGCAAAGGAAACAGAAACAAAAACGAACTATTGGGACTTCATCAAGATTAGAAGCTTTTGCACAGCAAAGGATACAGTCAACAAAACTAAAAGACAACCTACAGAATGGGAGAAGATATTTGCAAATGACATATCAGATAAAGGGCTAGTTTCCAAGATCTATAAAGAACTTATTAAACTCAACACCAGAGAAACAATCTTATCATGAATTGGGCACAAGACCGGAACAGAAATCTCACAGAGGAAGACATAGACATGGCCAACACGCACATGAGAAAATCCTCTGCATCACTTGCCATCAGGGAAATACAAATCCAAACCACCATGAGATACCACCTCACACCAGTGAGAATGGGGAAAATTAACAAGGCAGGAAACCAGAAGTGTTGGAGAGGATGCAGAGAAAAGGGAACCCTCTTGCACTGTTGGTGGGAATGTGAACTGGTGCAGCCACTCTGGAAAACTGTGTGGAAGTTCCTCAAAGAGTTAAAAATCGACCTGCCCTATGACCCAGCAATTGCACTGTTGGAGATTTACCCCAAAGATGCAGATGCAATGAAACGGCAGGACACCTGCACCCCCATGTTTCTAGGACCAATGTCCCAATGGCCAAACTGTGGAAGGAGCCTCGGTGTCCATCGAAAGATGAATGGAAAAAGAAGATGTGGTTTATGTATACAATGGAATATTCCTCAGCCATTAGAAACGACAAATACCCACTATTTGCTTCAACGTGGATGGAACTGGAGCGTATTATGCTGAGTGAAATAAGTCAATCGCAGAAGGACAAACATTATATGGTCTCATTCATTTGGAGAATATAAATAATAGTGAAAGGGAATAGAAAGGAAGGGAGAAGAAATGGGTAGGAAATATCAGAAAGCGAGACAGAGCATAAAGACTCCTAACTCTGGGAAATGAACTAGGGGTGTTGGAAGGGGAGGAGGTTGGGGGGTGGGGGTGAATAGGTGATGGGTACTGAGGGGGGCACTTGACGGGATGAGCACTGAGTGTTATTCTGTATTTTGGCAAATTGAACACCAATAACTAAATTTATTATTAAAATGAAATAAGTAAAGAAAATTCATCTACCACCTTTACAAATCTTTGTTTTCAAAGATAAAGTTACAGGATGTACCTAAACAGCTCCTAACTGCATTAAAATGAGCATTGTTTACAAGTCATCTGATTTCAAATTCAATCTTCCTCTGAATGTGAAGACAGCATGACATAAAGTGAACAAAGTCTCTGTAAGAATTTCAAATGCATTCATTTACCCTGGGGGTTTAAGTATTGTCATTTTTTATGACTGTGCAGAGCATTTGGTACCTAGGAATGCAAACATGAGGCATTCTCTTAATCTGAGTTAACCTGTTAATCTGAAGATTTTGCATGTGTTTCTGATGTCTTGATGCTTTACAAATCGACAAAAATAAAATTAATACAGTGGCTCTTTCAGAGAAGGATATCCTTCCCCACATACACATGTACTCAATAGTAACCATTTTTAAAAAGAAAACTGTATTGTATTTCTGTTCTTAAACTTTTGGAGATATAACTAATAAAACAAAATATATCCAGTGTACAGACTACATTATGTACAACATACACTTATTGAAAAAAACTCAAAGAGTTATATTAATGGTATAAAGATCATAGAATTAGAGACAAAATGGCTTGATTATCTTCAGCTTCTCTTTATATAACAACTTTTAAGTTTTTACCATCTTAGTTGCTCTTCTATAATGGATCAGTGGCCAACGATAGCTCTAAAATAGAGCCAAACAAGATAGACCCATAGAAACCTGACTTTGTAAATTTTAAAAATTTCTTTTAGTAGTCTCTGTACCCAGCTTGGAGCCCAGAGCAGGGCTTGAACTCCCGACCCTGAGATCAAGAATTGAGCTGAGATCAAGAGCCTGAGGCTTAACTGACTCAGCCACCTGGATACCCCAAGACACATGAGTTTGTATATAAAGGAGATGTAGGTTGTTAAAAATAATGGCAAACTTTACCAGTTTGCTTAATTTCTTAAAAAGCAATAACATTATTGATCTTCCCCGTCAACCGAAAACATTTTAACTATGAAAATTGACACTATCCAAGATTCAGATAAACAATTCTTCTTAGGGAATGGCAATACTATGTTTTAGATAACGGCTGTAATAAAATTTGGTCAGTCAAAAACACAGGTTAGTACCCTACTGTGTTAGAGAATTGAGAACAACTACTAATATAACCTCTAAGGGAAAAAAAAAACCTATTATATTTCACCATTGTGAAAAATATTTCTGACAGTGTAATAAGATGTTTATTTTTTAAAGATGTTTAACATAAAAATATGATACTACTAATCGGATGGCTAGTGTATGAGGCTAGTAAGTTTCCCTTCTTTAATGAAGCCATGGTATATATTCAAAGCTTATTGCCTTATAAAAAGAAGCAGAGTATCCATTTATGTTTCATTGACCCTTGACTCTCAGTCCTTCTACTGTCAAACATGTGTCCTCCTGGAACCTGGGTGTCGTTCAGCGGTAGGAAAGCAGTGATGAGCTACTGTATTAGTCACTGAGCCCCTATGGTGTGCCAGGGCTGTTTCTACTAACTGGAGGTTCCATAGCAGATGATCCCTGGCCTCATAGAACTTAAGTTTCCTTTGGAATAAATGCATTTGCTGTAAAGAAAAGCAAAGCAGCATAACACTCAGGCAAATACTCATGCTGGTGTTACAATTTCATACATGGTAGAAAGGAGAACCTCTGATGCCAGATATTTAAGCAATAAGCAGAATGAAGTGAGAAGGTACAGATAACAGGGTGAAGAGTGTTCTTGGATTTCCCCCCCAAAACAGTAAGTATGAAGCAAGTACTTTATTATGAGGAAGTGCATTAATCAAAAGTCCTGTAACACCTCCTAGAACCCACAGAGAGGTCAGCAGGCAGTGGCTAGGCCACAAGAGCAATCTGTACTAATTGTTTTTAGCAATCTGGCTTCCAAATAGGAAAAAAATGAAGCTAGAGAACATATTACACATTGTGAATTCAGCTTCAGGATCATTAGCAGCTATGCAGTTCATATATAATGGGGCTGGGTTATGAGACTATGATAAAAGAAAACACAAGATATTGTGGTTTAATTTATATTTTTGCTCATTATAACTCTGAAGAAGAATTAAACAGGTGAAAGGTTTGCATTACTTGGGGAGAGAGAATAATTTAGATTATTAAAGTATACAGATTAACCTACCTATAAAAAGTGATGATGAGAGATACGAGTAAAAAATAAAGTAGCAAATTTTTCAGATGATTTTTATTTTATAAGTTGATCCTTTGAGAATATTGTTTTCTGATTCCACAATTGGTCATTCCATTTGGTTGAACCTAACATATTACATTCATGTGCGACATTGTCTGATAAGGCAATGGTTCTTCTTTTAGACAATATTTGGAGCCAGATTTTTCTGTGTTGTTCCTATGAGCCTTTATCGCTCTATGTGGTTGGTTGGAAGTAGCACAAATCTAAGGCTTTGTATGAAGTGAGTAGAACGCTGAATTTGTCAGACTATTTAAGGACAGAAAGTACTGGCGAAGAAGCTCTAGACTAACATCCTTTCTCCACTCTCTTCCTGCATGCCAACCAGCTCTGTGCAACTCAGACTAACATCTTGAACTCATTCATTAACTTCTACTGTATGGTGGTCTATAAGTTAAATCAAGCAGATGTATTTTTTGATAATTAATTTGTAAAGAACTACATATCCTATTCACAAATATTCTAATAATATAGAAAGAAAACTATAATATTTCCAGACAGTAAAGCAAAAACTGACCATTTTTTGAAAATGTTAGCAATTTAAATGTCATAAAGATACAAATCCATCAAAGCCAAATCATCTGTCTCAAAGGTAATACATTAAACAATATTAGTATTTAAGCATCCTTCTTTGCACAATCAGAAAAATACACATTGTGGCCCTCCCTTAGGTATTTCTCCTAGCATTGCCACTTTGATATTTAAATATAAAAAGCATTTTTCTCTAAGTTGTTCTTCAGATCTGTCACTTTCTGTATTAGATTTGAAGTTGGTTGATGAAGCACAAGAACGGTGTTCTGACCAACCAATGCAGCAAGCTCCTTCTCCGTGATCAACTTCAATCCACTATCACCCTCTCCAGTCAAATGAGTGTTAGAGTCTAAAAGCAAATGAGTGCAAATTGCTATCAAGCTCTCTCTCCTGAGGGGTCAGGTGGGTGATGGAGCACAGATTGTGGGTCAAGGGCAGAGGACAGGAAGTGAGAGCTCCTAAAATTAGCCTGACTCACAGGAATCTATAGACTCCTGGGGAGAAGGTCAGTCAGTATTCAATATCGAATCACTATATTGGGAGCTTGATTTCATAAAAGAGGCCAGGACAGTAAGAGATACAGGAATACGGTGATTTCCTCCACAGCTCAGGCAACCAGTGGCCTTCCGGATGCTTTGAGGCTAAGCCCGTGTGAGACTTTTCCATCCCATGTGATATTATCGCCAATAAAGAGATATCATCAAATAGACTGGGGCTCAGTGAATAAACACAGAGAAAGCACCACATATCTAAAGGGCTCAAGTAGCCAGAGAGAGAAAAATTAGTTTCATGTTGAATGGAATAAATAAGGGAAGAGACAGTCTACTTAAATTTAACACACACACACACACACACACACACACACACACACACACACACAAGTATTTGAGTACACACATAAAAAAGGTACAATAATACTTTCTAGATGGAAAAACATGATTTTCCAGACAAGTAATCCCGTGGGTGAATTATAGAGAGAATTGCCACTGTGGAGCATCAAATTAATGGTCTAGAGAATCAAGTGCAAGGAATGTATCAAAATACAGACCAAAGATATAAAAAGATTGAAATCATGAGTGAAATCAGAAGCTTAAGAGTCTCATATCCTCGCTTGGTAGATAAATGAATCACTTATAGTTAGGAATAAAGTTTGACCAAATGCTCACAATTGCCCATTACTCAGCCACTGAACTTTGGCTTGACCAAACATTAGCCATGCTTTTCTTTTTCCCCAGACACCTAAACTCTGGCTTTTCCACATGCTTGAGCAAGAACTAAAGCGCTAAGATACACAAAATCTTTTCTTACTTGATTTACTGAGAATCTGCTGAGCAGGGGAACATTATTCCCTGTTAAAGTGCCCAAATTCTGCTGCCTGCTTACACAACACCTTTGGCCTCCTCATCCACAAAGGTATTGCTGGTCTGCTTACTCCTTCCTGTAAAAGAAAGACTTTTCTGCAGAGTCAAAGTTTAACTTCTTCCTTGTCAATTTCGATGCCTTTTATTTCTTGTTGTTGTCTCATTACTGAGGCTAGGACTTCTGATCCTATGTCAAACAACAGTGGTGAGAGTGGACACCCCGTCATGTTCCTGACCTTAGGGAAAAGGCTCTCAGGTTTTCCCCATTGAGAATGATATTATCTAGGGTCTTTCATATATGGGCTTTATGATGTTAAGGCATGTTCCTTCTACCCTACATTCTTGAGGGTTTTTATCAAGAAAGGATGATATATTTTGTCAAATGCTTTTTTTTTCTGCATCTTTTGAGAAGATCATATGATTCTTACTCTTCATTTATTAACGTGGTATATCACATTGCTTGATATTTGAATATTAAAACATGCCTGTATCCCAGGAATGAATCCCATTTAGTCCTGGTGAATAATCCTTTTAATGTATTGTTGGATTCTATTAGGGAGTATTTTGTTGAGAATTTTCATGTCGATGTTCATCAGAGATAGTGGTCTATAATTCTCCTTTTTGGTGCAGTCTTTGTTCCTTATAGTCAAGAGGCTCTTATGGTTTGACTCCCTCTTTGTGTTATCTTATTTTATTTTTCCTTCCCTTCCCCTATAGTCATCTGTTTTTTTCTTTTGTTTCTTAAATTCCACATATGAATTAAATCATATGTGAAATTGTGGTACTTATCTTTCTCTGACTGACTTATTTTGCTCGCCATAATAACCTCTAGTTCCATCCATGTCATTACAAATGGCAAGATTTCATTCTTTTTGATTCCATTATAGATAGATTAGATAGATAGGAATCTCACATCTTTTTTATCCATTCATCTGTTGATGGACATCTGGGCTCTCTCCATAGTTTGGTTATGTGGACATTGCTGCTATAAATATTGGGGTGCATGAACCCCTTCAAATTACTATTTTTGTATCGTTTGGATAAATATCTAATAGTTCAATTGTTGGGTCTCAGGGTAGTTTTATTTTTATCTTTTTGAGGAACCTTCATATTGTTTTCCACAGTGGCTGGTATTATTTATTTAAATTTTTGGAAGAATTCCCCAAGGAAGCCATTCAGCCATAGATTCTCATATGTTGGGAGATTTTTTATTACTCATGCAATTTCTTTTCCAGTTATGAGTCTGTTCATATTTTCTATTCCTTCCTGCACCAAAGACCATAAGATACCTAGGAATAAACCTATCCAAACAGGTGTGCTATGAAAACCATAGGGCACTTATGAAAGAAATTTAGAAAGAGATGAAGAAATAGAATAACATTCTGTACTTATGGATTGGAAGAACAAATATTGTTAAAATGTATATCCTACTCAAATCATCTACACATTCGATGTAATCTCCATCAAAATAACGTCAGCATTTTTCACGGAGCTGGAACAAACAATTCTAACATTTGTATGGAAGCAGAAAAGACTCTGAATAGCCAAAGCAATGTTGAAAAAGAAGACCAAAGCTGGAGGCATCATAATTCCAGAATTCAAGCTGTATTAAAAAGCTTCAATCATCAAGACAATATGGTACTGGTACAAAAATAGACACATGGATCAATGGAACAGAATAGAGAACCCAGAAATGGACCCTCAATTCTATGGTCACTAATCTTTAACAAAGTGGGAAAGAATATCCAATACAAAAAAAAGTCTTTTCAACAAACGGTGTTGGGAAAATTGGGGCGCAACATGCAAAAGAATGAAACTGGAACATTTTCTTACAGCATACATAAAAATAAACTCAAAATGGATGAAAGACCTAAATGTCAGATAGGAAACCATCAGAATCCTAGAGTAGAACACAGGCAGCAGCCTCTGTGACCTGTGCCGAAGCAACTTCTTGCAAGCATGTCTCTAAAGGCAAGGGAAACAAAAGATGGATGGAGAGATGAGGAAATTGGGATTTCATCAAGATAAAAAGCTGCTGCACAGCAAAGGGAACAATCAACAAAATTAAAAGGCATCTTATGGCATGGGAGAAGGTATTTGCAAATGATACATCAGATTAAAGGGCTAGTATCCAAGATCGATAAAGAACTTATCAAACTCAATACCCAAAACACAAAAAATCCAGTTAAGAAATGGGCCAAAGGGGATCCCTGGGTGGCGCAGCGGTTTAGCGCCTGCCTTTGGCCCAGGGCGCGATCCTGGAGACCCAGGATCGAATCCCATGTCGGGCTCCCAGTGCATGGAGCCTGCTTCTCCCTCTGCCTATGTCTCTGCCTCTCTCTCTCTCTCTCTCTCTCTCTCTCTGTGTGACTATCATAAATAAATAAAAATTAAAAAAAAAAAAAAAGAAATGGGCCAAAGGCATGAACAGCCATTTCTCCACAGAAGACATACAAATGGCCAACAGATACATGAAAAAAATCTCAACATCACTAATCATCAAGGAAATAAAATCAAAACTGCACTGAGATTCCACCTCACACCTGTCAGATGGCTAAAATTAACAACTCAGGATACAATAGATGTTGGCAAGGATTCAGAGAAAGGGGAATCCTTATACACTGTTGGTGGAATGCAACCTCATGCAGCCATTTTGGCAAAGAGTATGGAGGTTCCTCAAAAGGTTAAAGATAGAACTACACTATGACCTAGCAATTGCACTACTAAATATTTACCCAAAGGATACAAAAATAATGTTTCAAAGGGGCACCTGCACCCCTACATTTATAACAGCAGTGTCCACAAGAGCAAACCATGGAAAGAGCCCAGATGTCCATCAACAGAGGAATGGATAAAGAAGAATGGATGAGCCCAGATGTCCATCAACAGATTAATGGATGCATGGAGCCTGCTTCTCCAAGGACTATTTCCTTCTGATATCTCGACAAATTGCAAAATACTTTGTAGAGCATTGGTCTCATATTTAACTATAACTACAATCTATTCTATCCTCTGTAAACACAATCTTTATGTGTATGCATGAATGTGCAGGGGTGTGTATGTGTATTTTTCCCCTATCTTCAGATGGTATTCTCAAATTAGATTATAAAATCACTTAAGAAATGTGTATTGTGATTAGCTTAGGAATAGTAAGTGCTTATATTAATTATATATTACTAAAATTTTTAGAAATAAAAAAAACCTTCTAATGAACTTAATGTTTTAAAAAGACCATTTCTTCAATAAGTGGTACTGGGAAAACTATAGAACTACATGCACAAGAATGAAACTGGATCACTTTTTAACATCATATACAAAAAATGAACTCAAAATGCATTAAAGATATGAAACCATGAAACCTGAAAATCCTAGAAGACAACATTGGTAGTAATTTCTCTGACATTGGCCACAGCAACACTCTATAGATATGTCTTCTAAGACATGGAATACAGAGGCAAAAATAATCTATTGAGACTACATCAAAATAAAACACTTTTGCACAGTGAAGGAAACCATCAACAAAAAAGGTGACCTACTGAATAGGAGAAGATAATTGCAAATGACCTAATAGAGGGCTAATATCCAAAATACACAAAGAACTTAAGCAACTCAACATCAGAAAAAAAAAAAACAAGCAGTCTGATTTTTAAAAAATGGGCAAAGGACATGAATAGACATTTTTTCCAAATAAGACATACAGATGGCCCATAAATATACAAGAAATGCTCAACATCACTCATCATCAAGGAAATGCAAATCAAAACCACAATGAGATGTCACCTCATACCTGTCAGTACAGCTAAAATAAGGCAAAAAACAACAAGTGTTAGTGAGGATGTAGACAAAAAGAACTCTTGTACACTATTGGCAAGAATGTAAATTGCTAACATCACTGTGGAAACCAGTATGGACATTCCTAAAAAAAAATAAAAATAAAAGTACCACATGATCCAATAATTTCACAAAGGT
This sequence comes from Canis lupus familiaris, assembly GCF_011100685.1. NCBI lineage: Eukaryota > Metazoa > Chordata > Mammalia > Carnivora > Canidae > Canis > Canis lupus. The sequence continues at coordinate 30,193 of NW_023330728.1, read as the reverse complement.
ATTTACCCAAAGTATACAAAACATCAGTTCAGGACCCTGGGTGGCTCAGAAGTTAAGTGTCTGCCTTTAGCCCAGTTCTGTGTCTCTCATGAATAAATAAATAAAATCTTTAATTTTTTTCATTTTTATTTATTTATGATAGTCACAGAGAGAGAGAGAGAGAGAGAGGCAGAGACACAGGCAGAGGGAGAAGCAGGTTCCATGCACCGGGAGCCCGATGTGGGATTTGATCCCGGGTCTCCAGGATCGCGCCCTGGTCCAAAGGCAGGCACCAAACCGCTGCACCACCCAGGGATCCCTTTTTTAAATTTTTTTAAAATTTTTATTTATTTATGATAGTCACAGAGAGAGAGAGAGAAAGAGAGAGAGAGAGACAGAGACACAGGCAGAGGGAGAAAATAAAATCTTTAAAAAACAAAACAAAACATCAGTTCAAAGAGATAGATGCACCCTTATATTTACTGCAGCATTATCTACAAGAGCCAAGATATGTAAGCAACCTATGTTCATCAATAGACAAAAGGATAAGGAAAATGTAGTGTATGTATACATTTAATATTTATAAATTATATATAATATAAATATATATAAATTATATGATATATATATAATATAAATATCATATAGCCATGGATGATATAAAGGATGTTATACTAAGTGAAATGAGTCAGACTAAGAAAAATACTACATGATTTCACTTACTTATGGAATCTAAAGAATGAAATAAACAAACAAAAAGTAGAACCAGATCTAAAAATACAGAAAAAACCAATGGTTGTCAGAGGACTGGGAGGTGATGGGCTGGACAAAATGGGTAAAGGAAAGTGGGAAGTACAGGCTTCCAGTTATGGAATAAGCAAGTCATGGGAATGAGAGATACAACATATGGAATATAGTCGGTAGTAATTTAATAGTGATGTTTGGGACACATGGTAGGTACATTTCTGGGGAACCTAATGTCATGTATAAAGAAGTTGAATCACTATGTTGTACACCTGAAAATAACATAACATTGTAGGTCAACGTAAAAAAATTTAAAAATTTAAAAATTCAATTAGCATAGTATAAACTTTTGTAAAAGAAACTAATTTAATATTTTTTAATAAAAAAACTGGGATGCCTGGGTGGCTCAGCTGTTGATCCCAGGGTCCTGGGATCGAGTCCCATATTGGGCTTCCCATGGGGAGCCTGCTTCTCACTCTGCCTATGTCTCTGCCTCTCTCTCTCTCTCTGTCTGTCTCTCATGAATAAATAAAAACCTTTAAAAATTAATAAAAAAACTGTATCTTCAGAGTTATCAGCATTACATATACTGTAAGCATACATTTATATTCTACTGGAACATATTTGTCTTAAATTGAAATAGGTATATTGATTCAATAAGTTAGCATTACATCTACTAGAGAAATTTAAATTTATATACTGTTTGCCTCTAATTTTTATGATTCAAACTAATTTTGTAGTTTCATTTTTATATATTTGGGTATGTTAATAAACATGTTCATTTTTGCAACTTAAAAAGCTACATATAAAAAATGATATGGGTATAAAAAGCATAAAATATATATTTATAAATCCTCTTAATCTGCAAAATACTAATGCATGACAGTTCAAAATTATCTACTTCATAGTTTTCTATATAAAATAAAAATTACTGTAATTTCAAATGATAATATCTATATAAGTAATACTCTAGTAGGAAAAAATAATGATATAAGCAACTTGATATGCAAGGTATGAAAGATATGACTTTGTTAAAAAACATAGTTTTATTCTAAAATAAAATGACTTACTGTTACAAAAATGCATAAGACCAAATGGTATATGAATACAAAATATTATAAAAGGATCCTTGAAACTATTTTCATAGTCAGGGCTCACTAATATTTGAAAGATTTATTATAGAAAAAATTAAAATTAGTATCAAATATTATACAGATGTAAAACTAAAATTTTGTTTCTCTTTTAAAATGACAATTTTCTCTTAGATTATTGGTCTTTTCTTAACCAGAAATTGTGATAACAAGGTTTTCTTGTCTTCTGGGTAATCTCCTATGGCAAACATTCTGTGTTTTATCAGAATATTTTTCTGTGCTTTTTTTTTCTGTGCTTTTTGTTGACTTTATTGTTATATCTTGATTATAAAAGTCACTCAGTTTTCTTACCGTCATATTGAAAACTCACAGCTCAATTATGGATGCTTACAAGAAAGACATTTAGTTTCTAAGTAATAAAGAAAGATTGACAAAAAATGTTTCCAAATATATTGGGCAAATGCAATAAAATTAAATGTAGGAGTGATAATATTACTATCAGATTAGGTGAAATCTGTGCAAAAAAGCAGTAAGTAGAATATAGTATCATAAAATAAAGTGATAAGCATAATTTATTAATGGATAGAACATAAATAAATCTATATATTTAAGAAATAGAGTAGCAAGCACATATAGCAAAAACTCCCCAAAATACTAGAAGGAATGATTAAAAACAATTATAATGGAAGTCATCAATATACCTTTCTTAAAATGGAACTTGTAAGTTGACATAACTAGTGGTTTTTCCAGGTGTATGTGTGCCGTTTTGTTTGGTGCTCTGTACTGAATCGTGTCCTCCCAAAATGCATACGATGAAGTCCTATCCCCTAGCTGGATGGCATTTGGAGATGGGCCTTTGGGGGCAGTTGGTCATGAAGGTGGAGCCTACGTGAGGGGATTGGTGCCTTCATAAGAAGAGGCCCTAGAGAGATCTTTTTCTGATTCCACCATGAGAAAAGAATCCAGAATCCAATCTGCCAGCATCATGATGTAGGACTTCCCCAGCCTCCAGAATTCTTGAAATGTCAACTGTTTAATCCGCCTAGTCTATAGTATTTTATTAGAGTAGCCTGAGCTGAATGAGTCATTTTATATCGTTTTGCTGTATGAAAGTTCTCCTCCACTAATATTTTATGTTCAAATTCACTACTAATCAAGGGAATGCAAATGGGATTAATAATGAACTATAACAGCATGCTCACCAGAATGGAAACGTTAAAAAGAATGGTTAATATTTTTGCTGCCAGGGATGAAGACAAAAGGTAACTCCCATGTTGTGAGTTACCCTAATCTTAGAAATACCTTAAGATTTTTTGTTTTGCAAAGCAACCTGCAACATCTATTATCATTTAGCATTTGAACTGCATGCACATGTTGACCCATCACTTGCACTTCTTGGAATCTTTCTTAGAAATAAAAGCATAACAATCAGCTGCAGAATTGGTCGTCATGGAGAAAATAATGGAAACAATAAACATTCTTAAGAGGAAAGCTGATTAAATTGTGGTACATCCAGGTAATGCAGCATTTTGATGGTTTCTTTGTTTCTTCCATTAATACTAGTATTTGTTTTTATTTAGCAGTGCTATGTACCAAACCACTCTACTCCTATAGTACGATGGTCAGTAAAGATTTCTGTCATCTAGTGTGTGTGTGTGTGTGTGAAAGAGAGAGGGGGAGGGGAGAGAGAGAGAGAGGGAGAGAGAGAATCCAAATAAACATGTAGATTACTACTGCAGTAGATACTGAGAAATGCTGTGAAGGAAAAATAAAAATATGAAGGAAATAGAATATAATATCGTGGGTTGGTTCACAATTAAGTATGATTTGAGTCAGGAAAGAATACACTCAGATGATGTCCAATTCTGAGGAATTGAGGCAATCCTCCATTTTTCTTCTAGTGATTTGTCTTATCTCTGAATGGATTTCATCTCTTACTCCTAGTTGGCCTCTGACCATTTCAAGTAGTAAAAATAATCCTATGTCCAGTTTTTCATTTACTTTCCAAAGATATTCAGCTACCTACAAGTTTCTTGTAAATAACCCACTATATCAAGAGTGCCTCATTTCTTGAAACAAGAAGCCGGAAAGGAAATGGTATTTATGACTGTGTACAATTAACCAGGCACTGTGCTGAGTGTTCCAGGAGCTCTCCTTCTATCCACCTCCAAATATGGGAGAGATCACTAGTCTTAAGTTTAAAGGAGAAATTTGAGATCAAGAAATACAAATATTCAAGTCTGAGAATTGGTAGGGTAGGTGTAGACATTAATTTTTAAAGATCGATATGTAAGGGTCTGGAACAAACTTTTACGCGACCCCAGATGTGTTTGCTTTATGAATGCAGAGACAAACATACTCTGTTGTTTCTATTAAGTAAGGTTAGTCATTTTACCTATACTCAAGGTATCCAAAAAATTAGCATCTGGTATAAATGTAATCAATGATTCCAAAGACACACCTGAGACACACCTGAGAAACACTCCTACAGGGTAGGGGAATACTATAATCTCTTTCTGAAGTTCATGAGAAGAAACATATACATCGTCATCACATGTTCAAAGATAATTATCATGTCTATCAGTGGTAGCTGAATTAGTTTAGTTAAAAAGAACTATTAAATTAGTTAAGAACATATATCAGATTCATAAATACAAAAGGTTGGGATTTTAGAAAATCCCTGGATGAGAAGACAAAAAAAAGTGAGGTATTTGGAGACCATAGCGAATGGATAACCATGACCATCTATGAGGTGATTTTGTTAGAAAGTGCTATTGAGGGGACCCCTGGGTAGCACAGTGGTTGGGCGTCTGTCTGTGGCTCAGGGCGTGACCCCTGGGGTCCTGGAATCGAGTCCCGCATCGGGCTCCCTGCATGGAGCCTGCTTCTCCCTCTGCCTGTGTCTCTGCCTCTCTCTGTGTGTCTCTCAGGAATAAGTAAATAAAATATAATAAAAAAAGAAAGTGCTATTTGAGGATTGCAAAGTAGAGTGAATGGGTCATGTCACAATGAGCAAAGAAGGGGGCACACTTGGGACTTGGTCAACTAAAAGATGCTGCTTCTAATTATTGCCCCACCACCTCTTCTTATATTTCAGAGCAAATATTCAATCTTTGAAGCCTCCTCAGATTAAGCTCATATTTCAATATCTTTCTTTTACATGTATTAAATGTGTAATAACATTTCTATAAATGAAAAATATAGAATTAAAGTTCATACAATTTTCATAACAAGTGCTTTACTTCAATCACCATTTCCTACTTCTAAGGAATTAGAAAACACTGAGGAAATTATACCAGATGATAAAAGATTCATATAATCTTCATATAGCTATTTTCTTCTTTTAAAATGAATTTGATTTGCACTCTGTTGTTGAAAGAACTCTTGTCTACTGGCTTTTTGGTAGAAAAGTAGAAATGCCTGCAGAGTCATCACGTAAAGGGTGGCCTGTGTGTGTGGAGGGGGGACTAATTGTGTCTGTAAAAATCTCAAGCACTCGAACAATCTTACCTTTATCTCTAGTGTTGTTTTATTCTTTACCACTGCTATCAAAACTGAAAAATATTCTTATTCTTTCACTTCAACTGGAAGTTAATGTCGTCTCTGAGGGGATATGTCTTTTTTTTTAACCAATCAGAGTTGTCACGTTTTATTTCCTTGCAAAATACTATGAGTGTGCTTGGAAGTAATAGCAATGTTCTGATTTTTGTTCAGCACCTAGCAAAGAATAAATTTGGAATATGTGTTTTGATCTAAGTGATTCATTGGAAATAAGTTCCATGTCAAAGACAATGGCACATGTCATATTTAGAAATCTTACTGCTTCTCTCAGGCCTCAGTAATGCTTTTGTCATCTTGTTTGGCTTCCATTTTCATGAAGGTCCTTGAACCAGTCCCGCAATCTGTTTGCCAATTCCCTGAACTCCAGGTCACTGCATGCTGAAAACAAAGCAAAACAACACAATCTTGAATGATAATTTAGCATAATGCCAATGCTAGTTCTCAATTATTTCAATAATGAAAAGCACAGTAATAAAAGAAAAGAAAGAAATGTAGTACAATTGTGTTTAAGCTTTTAAAAATGAAAATTAAATATATGTTTCAAATATAATGAGAGGTAATATAATGATGACATTTTGTCCAATAAAGGGAGATTATTAGTGGAGGTCTACTTCTACTCCTCAGTGGGGTATGGCACTTGATGGAACGTTCTTATTGATAATATCACATAAATTCCTTAATATTGTACACTGAACAATTTGTTATGGTAGAAGGTAGATGATCGGGGAAATATGGGCTGAAAATCCAAAATGAATATTTACACATTTATTATAGGCCATAGCTATTATATGCTATGATTTTATAAATCTGCATTAGTATATTAAATCAGGTTATATATAACCCTAGATAGTTTTTGAGCATAGAAAAGCAAAAGCTATTCTTATTTAACATCAGAATGATTGTAAAATATTTAAGAAACAATATAAATGTCTGTTTAAAGATAAGGGTGTTAGTGAACGTTGAACATTTGGAACTTGAAATTAATCATTAAAAAGATTGTTACCCTACCAATAGTATATTCTAAAAAAGTAATAGTCTCTGCGATAGAGGTAGTAGAATATTATAGATATGTATCTGTATGTATGTGTGTGAGAGATGAATGATAAAATATGGTGTGTCAATTAGTCATTTGTTGGCCAAAATAGTTTGAGAAAATATAAAAATTATATAGTGTGTAGGAGGACAATCAATTACTGTGGGTGTAACTCTATCTGCAAGTAGCATATATGTGATTTCCTGACGGACTGCAAAACACTCTTTAATAGTACTCTTGTTTCATTTTGAAAAAAAATAATATAACTTACATGCTGACTTATAAATGTCACATCACATTTAGTATAAACTACATACATCATCACTGTATGTATTATACACAATAAACATGTATAACATAATTTAACAAATGGAATATTATATGATGCAATATAATTTAAGACCATTTACTAGTATTAAAGAGAATCGATTCCAGATTAACAGGACCTTCCAAGTACCCAGTAGGATGGGTGAGCCAGACCAGTAATGCATTCTGATATTTTAGGACAGTAGAGGCAAAAAAAGAAGATCCCAGAAGTTGCCATGGGGGGGGGGGGGAGAGGGACAAAGATTTCATAAACAAAGAATGACGAATCAGAATGTCTGAATTTTCATTAGCAACATTGGCAATCAGAAAGCTGAAAAACTGCTTCGGAAGTCTATATCCAGAAAAATCAGCTGAGAGAATTAGCTAAAGAGATGTGCTAACGTACATGACTTAAAAAAATAGCCACCCCCTTAACGTTTCTTTAGGAAGCTACTAGGAGATGTAACACACTAGACACAGAACTAAGAAAGAGGGTGGCCAAGACACATGAAATAAAAGATTTAGAGAGTAGTGAAAGTAATGTCTCTAATTATGGTGAAGAGGAATCCCAGAATGCACGTTGCATGCCAAGCATAGAGGCGGATGGCAGGAGGTTTGAAAATCCTTGGTGAGGAGGTACAGAATTCATCACTATCCCTTCTTCATTCAGGGAAAACGGTGCCCTATAGTGAGATTCCCAGGAAGCATCACTTTCCTGATAAGGACTACGATGGCTGAGACTGAATGGTAAGGCCACATGATGTGCAATCCTGGGTGAACGGTTACCCTCGGCCCAGTATCTCTGTTTAAACAAACATCTAGGCAAGAGTCTTCTGATGTCATAAGCTTTTATGCTACAGAAAACAACACTTGCCTGAAAAATAGGGATTCTTCTCCGTACACATGTACACATTACCTGTCTCTGGAAGGATATTAGACATAAAGCGGGTAAGCCTGATTATCTCCAGTCCACACAACTGGATGAATATAGGAAAATGGTATGAGAGAGTCTTATTTTACCATTCATTTTTTCCTTTTGAGTTATGTGCTACATGCCTGTATTAATATTCAAAAATAAATGAAAAATTTCTTTTAAAAATTAATTACCATGCATTATCCTTGACCTACCAATTCCTTCCTTGGAATTATCATCCAGTATACTACATACATACTAACTGATTTAAATTGGACAATACTATTTATTCAGTACGTTTATAACAAGAAGTTACAGCTGTTAACGAAACTGTCCATGAGCTGTGGTCTGATGACATTGGGTTAGATATATCCATCCAGTGAAGCTGTATAAGTCATAGAGTTTTACAAGCTTACTAAGTGCTGATATAGACACCAAACACACTATACAGCTTTTGGTGAAAAAAAAAAAGATGAGAAGGTAAGAGTGTTTTGTATGCTTGCATTTGTGTGAAAAGGAAGGAAAATGCATTTGTTTATATATGCCTAAAATATGTCTGGAAATACACATAAGAGATCAGAACATTGTCACCTCTGTAATGAGAATGCAGGAGGTATAAATTGCCCAGAGACATAAATAAGTACATTTATACTTTTAAGAGTTAAAGCATGTATTTTTAATCTAAGACTTAAAGCATATTAGTGCGGTAATTACTTTAAGCAAATGAGCATTTAAAAAATGAATTTTAGTTCTTATTTCCTTTACCCATCTTATGATTTGCCCCAAACCACACTCAACAAAAACCCAAAATTTATACAATAAATATCTGTTGAAGAATGATGAAGTCTGTTGAACAGATTGGCATCTATTTTCTTGTCCTTGCGGTTGTAAATACAGCATTCATTAGAGCATTAGAATGTTAGTACAGATGTTTTAAAAATTTGCCCAAAAGTGAAACATTATATATATCTATTGTGTGTCATACACACCTCAGTTTTAAGTTTCAATATAAGGTCATTGAATTTATTGTAATTAAATGTTTTAGGAATTAAGAATCCTTCAGTAATAATTATAATAATAATAATGGTAATAACAGCTAGCACTGCATACTTACTGTTAAATTATGTACATTACCATGCTTAATCATAGAAACTTTATGAGGATTGAGGAGGGGCAAGATGGCAGAAGAGTAGGGTCCCCACGTCACCTGTCCCCACCAAATTACCTAGATAAGCTTCAAATCATCCTGATAATCTACGAATGCGGCCTGAGCTTTAAAAGAGAGAACAGCTGGAATGCTACAGTGAGAAGAGTTCACGCTTCTATCAAGGTAGGAAGACGGGAAAAACGAAATAAAGAAACAAAGGCCTCCAGGGGGGCGGGGCCCCACGAGGAGCCGGGCTGAGGCCCGGGCGAGTGTCCCCAGGACAGGAGAGCCCGTCCCGGAGAAGCAGAAGCTGCACCAACCTTCCCGGGCGGAAAGGGCTCGCAGGGAGTTGGAGCAGGACCCCAGGAGGGCGGGGATGCCCTCAGGCTCCCTGGGACACTAACAGACACCTGCGCCCCGGGGAGAGTGCGCCGAGCTCCCCAAGGGCTGCAGCACGCGCACGGCTGGACCTGGGAGCAGCGCGGAGGTGGCTCAGGCGCTCTGCGGAGAGGGGGCTGCGGGGCCAGGATCGCAATTCCAACAGCGCAGGCCCAGGAGCACAGGGCGCCGGGTAACACAGCCCAGGATCTGGCCTCCCCCCAGGACAGCAGAGGCCAGGAGAGCACAGGACAGCAAGGACGCTCCTGCCCCGAGATAAGCAGATCAGCACCCCCCCGGAGCATCCAGGCCCTGCAGACGCAGAGCTCCCTAGTTACTGCGGGAGCTGACTCCAGGGCTCCAGAGCTGGCCTCTGCCCACTGCACTTGTCCCCCTGGGGCCTCACGGGGTAAACATCCCCACTGAGCCCTGCACCAGGCAGGTGACACAGCAGCTCCCCCAAGTGCTAATACCTGAAAATCAGCACAACAGGCCGCTCCCCCAGAAGACCAGCTAGATGGCCACGTTCCAGGGGAAGTCAAGGGACTTAAAGTATACAGAATCAGAAGATACTCCCCCTGTTTTTTTCTTTTTGATTTGTTGCTGCCCCCACCCTTTTTTTTTCCCTTTATTTCTTTTTCTTTCTCTTTTTCTTCTCTTTCTCTTTTCTTTCTTTTTTTTTTTTTTTTTTTTCCTTTTTCTTTTTCTCTTTTCTTTCCTTCTTTCTCTCCTCTCTTTTTCCTCCTTTTCCCAATACAACTTGTTTTTGGCCACTCTGCACTCAGAAAAATGACTAGAAGGAAAACCTCACCTCAAAAGAAAGAATCAGAAACAGTCCTCTCTCTCTCCCACAGAGTTACATGATTTGGATTATAATTCAATGTCAGAAAGCCAATTCAGAAGCACTATTATAAAGATACTGGTGGCTCTAGAAAAAAGCATAAAGTACTCAAGAGACTTCAAGACTGCAGACTTTAGATCTAATCAGGCAGAAATTAAAAATCAATTGAATGAGATGCAATCCAAACTAGAAGTCCTAACGACGAGGGTGAATGAGGGGGAAGAACGAGTGAGTGACATAGAAGACAATTTGATGGCAAAGAGGGAAACGGAGGAAAAAAGAGAAATAAAAGACCATGAGGATAGATTAAGGGAAATAAATGACAGCCTGAGGAAGAAAAAACCTACGTTTAATTGGGTTCCTGAGGGCGCCGAAAGGGACAGAGGTCCAGGATATGTATTTGAACAAATCATAGCTGAAAACTTTCCTAATCTGGGAAGGGAAACAGGAATTCAGATCAAAGAGATAGACAGATCCCCCCCCCAAATTCAGTAAAAACCATTCAACACCTCGACATTTAAATAGTTAGCGTGCAAATTCCAAAGATAAGAGAAGATCCTTAAAACAGCAAGAGACAAGAAATCTCTGACTTTTCAATACATTATATAACTGCCATACTAATTTTAGTAGCCATCCCTTTGGTATTTAATTTTTAATTTTCATATTTATTTTTTAATATTTTAGTTATTTATTCATAGAGACACAGAGAGAAAGGCAGAGACACAGGCAGAGGTAGAAGCAGGCTCCATGCAGGGAGCCCGATGTGGGACTCGATCCCAGGATCCCAGGGTCACACCTTAGCCAGAAGGTAGATGCCCACTGCTGAACCACGTAGGTGTCCCTAATTTTTTTTTAAGATTTTATTTATTTATTCATCAGGGACAGAGAGAGAGAGAGAGACAGAGACAGAGACAGAGACACAGGCAGAGGGAGAAGCAAGGCTCCTGCAGGGAGCCTGATGTGGGACTCGAGTCCTGGGACTTGCAGGATCAGGCCCTGGGCTAAGGCAGGTGCTAAACCGCTGAGCCACCCAGGGATCCCCTAATTTTAATTTTTATATTTTATTTTACTGAAGTATAGTTGACACATTAATTTTAGGTGTACAACACAGTGACTGGAAACCACTTTCAACATTTTATTTATTTAATGATAGTCACAGAGAGAGAGAGAGAGAAGGCAGAGACACAGGCAGAGGGAGAAGCAGGCTCCATGCCCCGGGAGCCGATGTGGGATTCGATCCTGGTCTTCAGGATCACGCCCCGGGCCCAAAGGCAGGCGCCAAACCGGCTGCGCCATCCCCAGGATCCCGGAAACCACTTTCTAAGGACTTGCTTTAGATATAGGAATATTATTATTATTATTATTATTATTATTATTGGAACATTAAAAAATTATCTATTCACTTAATTTTTTAAAATGGTGGTAAAAAATGCATGAGATAAAGTTAACCATCTCAACTATTTAAAAGTGTATGGGTAAGTGGTTTTAAGTACATTGACATCGTGACACAGAACTTCAAAATTTTTCATCTTGTGAAGCTAAAACTCGGTACCCATCAAACAACTCCCCATCCTCCCCACCTTCCCTCAGCTCCTGGAACCACTATGCTATTTTCTGCCTCTATGAATTTGACTATGCTAGGTGTCTCCTGGGAGGGGAGTGATGCAGTGCTTGTGTTTTTGTGATAACATAATATCTTCAAGGTTCATCCATTATAGAGGGTGTCATCATCCCCCTTTTAAAGGATTAGTAACATTTGATTATTTGTAAAAACCATGTTTTGTTTATTCATTCACCTGTAAATAGATGGGAGTTGCTTCCACCTTTTGGCTGTTGTAAATAAAGATGCTATGAACACAGGCATACAAATGTCTCTTTGAGACTCTGCTTTCAATTCTTTTGGATATATATCATCCAGAAGTGAAACTGCTGGCTCATACAGTAATTCCACTTTTAATTTTTGAAGAACTGCCATACTGTTTTCTACAGCAGCTGCGCCACTTCACATGCTCACTATTTCCAATTTTCTCACTTCCTCATCAACACTGGTTACTTTCTGTTTTACCAACAGTAGTCACACTAATGCGTGTGAAGTGGTACCTCATTGTGGTTATTTGCTGATTTAATATCAAAAAACAAATTTGAATGAAATGAAGGTTCTATATAGCAATGTTGCAAGATAGATGGGGTCTGGATGTTGAAGGATCTTGAATATGAAGCTAAATAATTTGGAATTTATTTTAGAGAAATAGAAGTTAGCAGAGATTGTAAAGAAAAGAGGTTTTCAATGCAGAGAAGCATTATGTGAAATTGAAAAACTAAATAAAGCATTCAAAATGTAGTTAAAATGGTCATTAAACTTTATGCTGGATTTTAAAATGTTATTCTGTATGTTGGCAAATTGAACACCAATAAAAAATAAATTTATTATTAAAAAAATAAAAAAATAAAATGTAACTATAAAGAAATTTATTATCTTTTTCTAAAATCTGAATTAATGGAACTTTCTTTGGAGTAGATGTGGGGAGGTTTGTGGTGTAATCTCAATCTCTGCACTATTCACTTTTATTTTTTTTTTTTTACAAAATAAAGAATCCAAATGATCATTTAGATTCTCAAAAGCAAAAGCCTCAAATCTCATCTTCCACTGATGATGTCATCAAGTTGAATATTAAAATAAGTTGCTAATATTTCTAAAAACTCAATTACATATTTTAATTTATTCAATTCACAAACAGTGATTAAAGAGGTGCTAAAATAAAATGGCAATATGTGAAATTCAAAGTCAAATTTAACATAATTGAAAAATTACTTTACTGTAAAAATGAGTATAAGACCATTTCTTAAATTGTTCACATCAATTTAATAACATATAGGTAAAATTTGAATGTTAAGCAATATGAAATGTCTCCTCTGTGCTGGGCTCCTCTTATTTGATAAACTACTCTCTTACTGGACTATATATATATATATATATATTATATATATATATATAATATCTATTTATTTATTCAAGAGAGACACAGAGAGAGGCAGAGACACAGGCAGAGTGAGACGCAGGCTCCCTGTGGGGAGCCCAATGTGGGACTTGACCCTGGGACCCCAGGATCACTCCCTGAGCTGAAGGCAGATGCTCAACTGCTGAGCCACCCAGACGTCCCAGGACTATATATTTTTGAAGCTTAAATAACCCTTCAAAGCCACTCAATAGTATTAATTTGTGATAGAACAAGACACTAAAAATCTTCCTCAAATGTTCACTCATATGGTTTCAAAGTACATTATAGGATGAGGAATGCAAGTAAACAGAAATTATGCAGACTTCTGAAAGTCATCCACAGAGAGAATTCATGGCAACATTAGTCAAACATAAAGCACAATATTTCAAAAAATGTAAAGCCATCTTTTAAAACAATGTTATATTGAGCCATATGAAATTGCTAATATTCTTTTTTTTTATGGTAGTCACACAGAGAGAGAGAGAGAGAGGCAGAGACACAGGCAGAGGGAGAAGCAGGCTCCACGCACCGGGAGCCTGATGTGGGATTCGATCCCGGGTCTCCAGGATCGCGCCCTGGGCCAAAGGCAGGCGCTAAACCGCTGCGCCACCCAGGGATCCCAAATTGCTAATATTCTATGATTTTGACCTACCCAAAGACAATTTCATATAGCTCAATTTAATATATGGTATTTACTGGCATGGCAACTGTTATGGACATATTGAACTTATACATAAATAAACCTTCCTTCCTGAAAGAAAAATATAATTGCCTTGGGGCACCTGACTGGCTCAGGCCATGGAGCCTGTGACTCTCGATCTTGGGGTCATGAGTTCAAGCCATACATGTTGAGTGTTAAATAACTAAATTGAATTGCCTATATAGACTTAAAAATTAGAAATGTCCTATATTAGCAATGCATAGGATGTTAGAACTCTCAGTGTATTTGAGTCTATGTTTTGTGCCAATTCTTCGGGTCAGAAAAGGTTTCTGATACTCATTATATTTCCCACCAGCACATTAACATGGTAAGCTGTACATCATATGCTCTGAATAAATACATGATCTGATTTGGAATACAAACATAATCTATTTTCAAGTGTCTAAATCCTGACTTAGCTAACAGATTATGTTTGGTATATTTTGCTCAGCTCTGTTCACTGAGCCGAATAATTAAGGAATACCTAATAGTTTCAACAAATCAGATTCTTGACTCTATTAGGAAAAGTTACAGGAGATGTATGGTTTTGCCGTCAGTTATGATTTATTTCAAGATTTCTGTCACTGATATTTGTAGACTGTACATCCTATTTAGAATATTACATGCTACTTTGTTCTTATAACTTAAGAATTTAGCTCCTAAAAAGTTATACTATCCAATTATGTTGTTGAATCCATTATTTAAATGGGAAGGGGAGAAGTGATGGTAGAGGTCTAGAGTGTCAAATATGGCAAACTCATTTTCTAATTGCAATTACAGTGATAAGAAAGATACTTATCTTTCTGAGTTAGTTGATAGTTTCCTTGCAGACTGACAAAAATACACAGTTGATTACCGAGCAGCATCTAAAGAATGAACAAGGGATCCCTGGGTGGTGCAGCGGTTTGGCGCCTGCCTTTGGCCCAGGCGCGATCCTGGAGACCCGGGATCGAGTCCCATGTCGGGCTCCCGGTGCATGGAGCCTGCTTCTCCCTCTGCCTGTGTCTCAGCCTCTCTCCTCTCTCTGTGTGACTATCATAAATAAATAAAAATTTAAAAAAAAAAAAAAAAAAAAAAAAAAAAAAAAAAATAAAGAATGAACAAGTTTGCTAGTGATCACCAAGAGGAGGGACAGTCTGTTCTTCTATCACCAGCTGGACCCATCAGTCACACAAATGTTCATGAACTTTGCCTTTGCTTAAGAAATGCAAACTATTTTTTGAAGTTAATATACCCATATGCGAAATCAGAATAAATTATAGCTGGCAACAACCACTAATATATGAAAGGATAAAACAAAAGCTCAATGGCCAGGTATAAAGCAACTACATCCTTGCCCTGAGAAACAGATCTTCACTGATAACACAGGGTTAGAGGTAACTCCTGATTGCTGTGAAATTTATACCAGCATTTCTGCATGTAGTGCAAACTGTGTTTCTTAATAAACCAGTCCAGTTATTCTTTATTTACATTATAAAAATTCATGCTGTAAGAGAAACACCTTTCATCAGTGCTTTGCATATGTTTTTACAAAACAGAAATGTTTACTCTCTTATGTTATTACTGCTTCATCCTTTAGCACATCTTGATATATGTCTACTATGTGCCAGGAATATCTTGCATCAGAATCCCCTGGCAGGCTTATTATAACACAAATTGTTGTATCCCCACTTCCAGAGTTTGTGATATGATAGATAAGGAGAAGGGCATGAAAATTTGTACTTTGGATCCTAACAAGTTTCTAACAATTTCCCAGGTGATACTGATCCTGCTGGTCTAGAAAACCACTCTCCTGTGGGTAGGAGTTACAGGACAAGGAGGACATAGCTTCGTTCCTCATCAAATCTACATTCTAGTAGAAAAGACTTGAACATATTAGTAGAAATAGGAACCTCCCCATTATTATCTTAAGGAAAATTACCTGAATTGCATTCACATACATACTATAACACCATTTCCCCTGGGCAGCTTGATTTTCCAATTCTCCATGTTTTCATGGCTAGATTCCTATGCCTGCTGTACTAACCAAACACAAGGCACTAAATCACCTGGATGCCACATCTGGGCAGGTTTCAAGGGTAAGATAAATCAATCAGATGCACCGATTTCTTGTTCGGACCCTAAAATGGCTAGATTATATTACACAGAAGCCTGTCTTTTAAAGTTTTAAGAATTTAATTTCTCTCCTCTGGTTTCTCAGCTTACTCATGCTGGTGGCAGGTCCTCCACTCAGGGGTCAGCAGGAACTGCATTGAATTCCCTGGGAAACATGCCTCTGTATCGCTGTCTTCAGGCTCAGGCTCCACCTCTGCACTGAGTTCACACAGGTGGGGACAGAAGTCTATACCAAATAGGTGGTGCAGCTGGGGAGAAGAGGGATGCCTTCAGCTACAGATGGTTAGAGCATCTATAGGAGCCATCTAGAAATTCCTGTTGCTCCAGCTTCAATATTTCATGTGTCTGGGGTGAAACTAGGCCTTCCGTTCACTCATTACTGAGGTCCAGAATGTCTCAGACCCAAACTTGTCCAAGAAATAACCATAGACAGGAATCTCAGAGTCATCTTTTCTGCAGGTGAGATGAAACTTGGGAGAAAACTGAAAAGTTGAATTTGAATATCCTATCATAGGTCGTTTGATAGACTAAGAAAAAATTAATTTTCTGGAGAAGTGTCATGACTAAAATTACATTCATTCCTTTTATGGTTAGTAGCTCCACACATAAAATCTTTTGAGTGATGTACTCACAGGCAGAGGAGGAAGCATATTGTGGGAGCCATCCGCCAGGTGTCTCAACCGCAGTCCCCTGGGGATCTGTAGTCAGTGGCTAGGCTTTGGCCCATTTTACCAGGTAGAGCGATGTGTATCATCCCATTCTGTTACAACTACATTCTCCTTTTCTATGTACGTTGGAAATGACATCACAGTATATCTCCTCAACCCACAGTCCATAAATAGAACTAACCCAGGAGTAAAAATACTGTTAGGCAGCAGATTTGGATCCTGGCCTTAGCAATGCTGATTTCATAACATAATTATGGAGCATATAGAAAATAAATGTTTATGGATATTCCTGTAGCACCTAGCAGAGGCCTGTGTGTGCAAAATAAGCAGACAGGTACCTTTTCATTGAATGTGACTTCTTTCATTATACCCACCAGCCACTGTGGATCCAATTTAATGCCAAATACAAGGTAGTTAACATCTGGAAGGCTAAGTCTGAAAGGGTTAAGTGTCAACATTCCACTCAGAGCTTGGGAGGCTCTCTATTTCACCAAACTCTTTGTGAAATCTTATTGCTATGAATTTGGTCAGGTTCCTTGCTCTGTCTATGCTCTTCATGCTTCTAGGTCAATACATTAACTTTGGTCTATGTCAGATGCCAACTCCTCTATTTAGCCCACTCTAATTTCTTCAGAACTGCTGCAGAACTTTATCTGCATATTTTTATGATTTTTATTAGTCTTTACTTCTTATACTACTTATGTACTGATTGTATAGCCTGTGGATTCTTGGAGAAGAAAAATCTACATCTTTCTCAATCAAAACTGTATCTGGCAACACAACCTAACATTCAAAGAAAGATTTTTCTGCCGATTATAAAATAAAGGCAGACTTAAACTGTCTGAGAATATTAATTTGAGTATAATTTATGTGAAATAAATGGCCAGCTACTTACATGGAAAATAGAATAATTTAGAGATTTCATAAGAAGACAAAGGACTACCAAGAGGTGTACTGCACAAGCAAAAAATTAATTTTTTAAAATAAATATGAAATATATAAGTCCATTATCTCCTCTCTGCTCTCTGGTGCCCTTTTTAGAATTATGGACATTAATAAATATATATATATTTATACATGTATATGTATATTTATATACGTATATATGTATACTCACTATATGTGATAACATTATACATATTCATATACATATAGAGGGCCTGGGTTGGTATTCAGATATGAAGAATAACGACCAATATTGTCTCTAACAACGATTTATATCTTAACCACATCTACTCTGTGGGAGCCATTAGTTTCCATTACATCCACTTGAGTTTAAAATTGCACAAATGTATTTACCTTTCTTTAGTCAATAATTGCAAAGAAAACAGACTGGTCAGGGAAAGACCATGTGGTATCTGACAAACAATAAAACAACATAGGATAACCAATGACTACTTCTAGTCCTGTGACATCTTAATATCTTTAACCACCACACACATATGCTAGTCATAGGAGCTATTTTGTCGCAATTCATACCTCTTAGAACCAACTAGAATATAATTGTTGCTATGAGTTGGACAAGTTAACCATTGTGCCACGGTAATACAACAAAACTATTATTTTTCTTCCCGAAGAAAGATCAGAAGGGGAATGTTTTAAGTGTAATTAGTCCTCCGGAGTTTCCTGGTACTAACTAGGATACACCTTCAGAAACGGCACCAAATTTGAAAAAGTCACTCTCCAAAGACACTTGGTCCAGTAGAAACCTACACAGCCGACAATAGCAGAAGTGCCTATTTTTTAGAGTACTTAGCAAGAAAGAGCATTATATGTGCATCAGTGTCCAGAACAAAGTCCCCGTTCCTATCAAGAAGAGCAGTGTGATCTATGTAGACTAAATACGGTGGCTAGGATTCACCTTATAAAAAATACCAATGGAACGTAAGAGATTCTAATAAAACTGCAGTCTATTCAGGTAGGTATCACTGTGTGGCAGAAATTTGTGTCCTCATAAATCAGGTATATTACCTTAAGAAGTGGAAAGGCAAATTAAGCCTCCTGTTGGCAGTGACCCCAATCTCCAGTGCCCTCCAGGGAAGGTTATGCCTTGAATACCATACACAGGGCTGGGGTGGTGTTGTTCACATTAGGAGATTTTCTCTGTTCACTGTCCTAATGCCAATCACTTCTTCCCTATGGTGGAGATATTTCAAGCAGCATCCGCCAGGCAACATTTCTATGGCTGGAAAAGTTCGACAGGAAACTTCAAACTACCACTAGAGAAAAACACGGACCAAGCTGACAGCATGAAAACAGAAAGGAGAGAAAGAGAAGGAGGGAGAGAGGGAGAAAGGGAGGGAGGGACAGAGAGAGGCTACTTGGGGCTGCTATTTGGGGAGCAACTATAGAAATGATTCCTGGCAGTGAGAAGAGCAGACCTCACATAGTCAACAAGTGCTATGAAGCACTTACTATTGAAGTCCAAGTGCTGCAAACAGAAAAACTGCTGCCTCCCAAACTGTGTAAAGTTTGTCAAAGAAGAGCACAAGCCATCTGTGAAGAACCTGGTACATGTTTAAGAAGCTCACTCAATAATACAGAATCAAGAAGATGGGATAAGGGGCAGCTCAGAGACGCTCCTCTCCACATCGGACAAGAGGTTCCAGAAGTAGCAGTGGGGAGCAGCTGAGGCTTCCAAAGACCTCTCCCATCCCTCGTCCTCACATGCATACGGTCTGCATAAATCTGGAAGATACAGATCCATGTTAACTTAACTGCATTCCCAGTGTGTGACTTCTGGTAGACTGTGAGTTTGGTGATTCTCTGTCATTTCTAGGGATATAAGTCTGGAATAAAATGATGATTTTGGATATAATTACAGATACACATTTTAATGGTAAGGGTCTCCAATGGCACCTATGGTTTTCAGCTCCCTGGGGAAGGAGTTGGAGCACTCAGATCTCCTCACCCTGGGAATGAAATGACCATGAAGATCAACCCAGGGTCATGGCTGATTCAAAATACACTAGGAAACGGCCTACACAGGCTCTCTTGAGGAATGCATTAGGCAAGGAATTGGGTTGCTTTGAATTAGTCCCACAGAAAGAATTACTGAGACTTGGATAATAAAACTAAATGCGGGGACAAGACCCAGTCCTGAGGGTCATTCCATCAAGGAGGAAAGGAACAGTCTTTCTGACGCTGGATGCTATGGCAGCTACAGCCAGTCTCACCCTCTCTCAACTCTGCTCCCCACACCCTTCTCTGCGTCCTCTACTAATAACACGAAACACATTTTTCTCCTGGATCCACTTCAGGAAAAGCCAATCCTACTCTATAGAAAGCCCCTTTAAAAGGCGAAGTCACCACTTTTAAAATGGCAAAATCCTCCTTCAGTAGAGGTCTAAAAATCAGGCCAAAATCGCCACAAGCAGTTAAGTTTGCTTAAGATTAAATAGGGTTGAATAAACGATCTCTGCAGAGTGGGGTCCCCATTGTCTTTTCTCTGCGAGTCCTGTGGCTTCTAACACTTGGTACCTTCCAGTAGCACTGACCTTGAACCACACTTTTCATCTGCACTGGGGTTTCCCAGAGGCTGTTGTAAATATCCTTCCATGGGATAGAAATCCACTCTCCTTGTGCAGACTTTCCTGATTGAACATTTTCCTTGCTGTATGCATTAGGAAAAACATTTTGTGCATGCACGCACAAAGGTGGGGGTTTGGGCGGTGGCTACCCACCTCCGTGACACTTATTGGTGTGGGATCTTCCTTGGCATCCTGCCTTTAGCTTCTACAGAGTATAAGGAGTTGCTTTTACATCTGTGGATTCACTACCTCCATGTCACTAATCCCCAGATGATGTTGCATCCCCGTTTACCCCCCTAGGTAGACACTTCAGTTGCATGCCTAGCTAGCCTGAGTGATGGCATTTGTACCCCACACTGGGCTTAATCAAAGTAGGTTTTCTCTTTCCTTCTGTGAAGTCAGCAGTGTTGTTCTAGCACAGCGACTTAAACTGCATGCGTGTATACCTTCAGGAGTTCAGGCGCAAGTGGGTTGGAATTGGATCGCGCTCCCTCAAAAGCCAGAAATAGAAGCTTAGAGAATGAGCACAATGATTAAATTTAGAACTTGCAAGTAGGAGGTAGATTTCCTACTCCCTGCACGCAGCACGTCTTTTGTGGTGTGCATTTGAAGGTAAGAAAGGTAAGACTCAGAAAGGCAAAAAAAGGGATCCCTGGGTGGCACAGTGGTTTGGCGCCTGCCTTTGGCCCAGGGTGTGATCCTGGAGACCCGGGATCGAATCCCATGTTGGGCTCCCGGTGAATGGAGCCTACTTCTCCCTCTGCCTGTGTCTCTGCCTCTCTCTCTCTCTCTCTCTCTATCATAAATAAATTAAAAAAAGAAAGGCAAAAAAATAAAAAAGGCAGGAATACTATGAAAAATACCTGAATGTAGACAATTAAATGGAAAATAAGGTGAAGAGGATACACTTGTTAAATACATGGACAAACAGTATATCTGGAGAGTTAAGAGAAATAAGAATTAAGAGAAAATGGCCAATTTGGTTATAAATCAGTTGAGTCATTATCTCTACATCTTATACAATATACTAAACAGTGACTTGAAACCTTAAAAACTGAGCCACCCACTTACAAGAATACTCCATTTTAAGTCTGTAAAATGCTAATATTAACAGTACGTAGGGGTGCCTGGGTGGCTCAGTTGGTTGAGCATCTGACTTAATTTTGGCTCCGGTTGTGATCCCAGGGTCCTGGGCCTGAGCCCCCCCCAAGGGGCTCCCACTGGGTGTGGAGCCTGCTGAAGATTCTCTCTCCCTCTGCCCCTCCTCCTCCGCCCAGGTGTGCTCGCTTGCTCTATTTAGAAAACAAGTAGTACCTAAATAACTTTCCTTCCTGACTGTAGGTGATGCTGCTTTTGCTGTATCTTGCAGGAAAAACAAGTGAAAGTGAGTGTGGACCCAGAGCTCTACATCATTTCTTTGCTTTTCCTTTAAAAGCTTTCAGTGGCCATCCCGTATCTACAACAGGACTCATGTTTACCCAGTGATTTCGTTCATATTATCGTTTGCAGTTGGTGACCACCAATAGTAAAATTTTGCAGAATTAGTACTGTTCCAATTTCACACATATTTCTGTGGCCAGGAAAAGGACACGCAACTTAAACTTATTTTACAACTATTTAGTCAGGTAGCATTAGCCAATTTATATACATGGACTTTTGTTCATTTAATAAAAAAAATTTGGATGTAATATTTTATTTCCTATCTCATAAGATTCCAAAATATCAAATTGTAAAATGTAATAAGCCCTTATATCTAAATAACTGTAAAATACCTTCAATTATTAAAATCTTTGTTCTAATGTTTCTTTATTAACTAATCAGGTGAATAACTGTAGCTGTTAGGTAAATGTAGACTATTTATAAGACAAATTCCTAGGAGAATTGATTAAGAAAAAAATTTCAAAAATTATAGCTGTGTATACAGTATTGATTAAGAAGTGTGTGGAACAATTTAATGACATATATCAGTTATACAGAATTATATGATTTATAGTGAAGTACACTCATTTCTTCTTTTACTTAAAAAATCAAGAGCAATTATAATAAATTACTCTTCATTTGATCAGAAAATGTGTCTACACTGAAAGCACGCACTATTATCAGTCTACTGTTGACTATGAAATTATCCAAAATAATTTAACACATTAAATTTTATCCCTTTGCTCCAAATAAAAATATACAGTAATTCAGAAAATTGCCTTAGAGAAGAAGATGTATTGACTAATATGTATAACATTCTAGGGAATTTGTCTTTTTTTGGAAAGATAAACATTGATACGAATGCAGTAACATAATTGGAGTTTAATATTCCTAAAACTTAACTTAATGTCCTTATTAAAAAGTAGATGTGCTTTATTTATCCATCCCCATGTTATTGGACACTTAGATTTTCTCCAATTTCCTATGTCACAGTCTTTGTCATCAATGAACACTTGTGTTCTATAATAAATTTGTGATCTTACCACCACTTGAAATCTATGCTCACAGCTGGTAATACTAAGTCAAAAATTAAGAGTTTTTTAAATCCTCTAATGTGACTTGGTTTTCAGAAGTTTTATACTTTGTAATACCCTCTCTATATGTTCTCATTCACCACACCTTTCCAGCCTGGTACTATTATTTTATAATTACGGTTTTATTAAATAGAGAATCCAAAAACCATATCATGTTCTTACTTGATTTGTTGGATTATTGATGAAGTTGGACAGATTTCTGGATGAAATTTCTATATAAATTCTTTTGCTTATTTTTTCTAACAGAATTTGATAGTTTTCTATTATGGTGTGATCCCCAATATACTGAAAATATTAAATCTTAGTCTACAATATTTGTTGTTGATATTCCTTACAGTCTACCTAATCGACTTGGAAATTGTTTAGGTTATTTGATCCAGTAAAATTATCTTGTAAATGTAAACAATGTCTTCATTTCTTTAATTGTTCTTATATGTTTAAAAATATCTATAAGCTATCAGCTTGAAATTTACCTGTATTTTCTTCTTATTTAAAATGTTTGTTTATATGTGTATTTCATCCACCATTAATTTTGTTTAATAGTAGGAGGTAAGAATTACTTTTTTTCCCCAAAAATATAATCCATGATCCAGATATTGTCTGGTCTGGTGAGCTTTCTTTTTCCAATTAGTTGTGCTGCTGCCTCATGTATCAGAAACTAAATCCCAAAGCAAAAGTTCTTTTACTTATGAAAGTTTAGTTTCCAAAAGATGCTTCTAGGTTCATTTGTTAGAATTGAACAAATTCTAACAAATTTTGAAAAATTGAACATGATTGAACAAATGTAGGTTGGCAGAGATAGTGTATCTTTATTCTATATGTAGTTCTGATTTTAGTTACAAAAATCTAGATGGAAGACTTTTTTTAAAGATGTATTCATTCATTCATTCATTCATTCATTCATTCATGAGAGACACAGAGACAGGCAGAGACACAGACAGAGGGAGAAGCAGGCTCCACGCAGGGAGCCTGATGTGGGATTTGATCCCAGGACCCCGGCGTCACGCCCTAGGCCCCCCAGGGGCCCCAGAGAAGGAAGCAGTTCTTAATGAAGGGAGAGTCTACAAAGAGCAACATTATCTGTGCTTCTTAAATGCACATCTACAGAGATTTATTTCCATCTATCAAGACCTATAAGAATGCTGTGCAGTGTTAGTTAGTTTTAGAAAGGGTAGGAATTGCAGGATATATAAAACTTGGAGCTCTTCTTAACCATATTTTTGTCAGGTAGAGAAAAATGACTAAATTAAATGTATCTTGAATTCCTGGGATAAATTCAAAATACACTTGCTGCACCATATATGTTATTACCTCAAACGACTTGCTAATCTTTTGACATTGACATTTACAACTGATTTTTTAAAAATTTACATTATGCCTAGTTTTGAAATTCTTTCATCACAAAGAATTGAGAAGTGAGTCCTCTTTTAAGGGGTATATCTCTGGACCATTGTGGGTGAGACTGGAATTACACGTTTCTTGCATTTTCAGTGTTTGGCAAATCAGTTTGTGAATGGTATTTTATTGTGAGTTGTTTTATTGTGGATTCAGTTTATTTAATATTATGTATTTATCCCATTTTTGTTAATCCCTTTGGTGGCAGTATTATTTCCTTATGAATTTATCCACTGAAGGTGCATTTTCAAATGTAATGTGATAAAGATAATAATACTTTATGTAATTAGTCTAAAAACTAACCTTTTGTTTTTCAAACTTATTTTATCTTTTTTTCTAATTCATTAATTTTTGCTCTTGTTTCCCTTCCCTTCATATTCATTTTTTCCCATTATTTGAAAAATAATTAAAATTCTAGGGGATCCCTGGGTGGCGCAGTGGTTTGGTGCCTGCCTTTGGCCCAGAGCGTGATCCCAGAGGCCCAGGATCGAATCCCACGTTGGGCTCCCGGTGCATGGAGCCTGCTTCTCCCTCTGCCTGTGTCTCTTCCTCTCTCTCTCTCTCTGTGACTATCATAAATAAATAAAAAAAATTTAAAAAAATAAAATTCTATCTTTAATCCCTTCACTTTTAGCCTTTTTTCTTTCCCAAAATAAGTACTTAAATTTATGTGTCCCTCTGAGTCCTGCTATAAAGTCATCCTGCAAGGTAAATGATACATAATTATTATTTTTCTTTTTTTTTTTTTTAGTTTTAAGGATGTTCTAATATTCATTATTTCTTGAAGCCATGATTTATCTATATTTTTATTTATGGTTTAAGTCCATTATGTTCAGACCACATATCTAAATTATAGCAATAATCTTTATTAGCAGATTCTGTGTTTGCATATTTGTTTACTTGCCAAATCAATACTCATGGTTCTTTCACAGTCGCTCATGGATGTGTGCAGAGTGGGAAAAATTTGAGTCTACAAATGTGCACATTCCTAATTGAGACTGACCAGGGATACGCGCTGGTTTTCTGTTTCAGGTCTTATACTGTTAATACATGTCTTTCTTGTGATTTACTTAGGGGCACATGTTTTGCATTCCTGTGCTTTTTGTTGGTGATTTCACTTAAAATGGCCCCCAAATATACTGCTGAAGTGTCTAGTGGTCCTGAGCACAAGACTGTGACATGCCTTATGGATGAAATATGTGCTACATAAGCTCCATTCATGCACAGGTTATGCAGCATTTGGATGTGAGTTCAATATCAATAAATCAATAACATATATTAAACAAGTTTTTCTTTCTAAAGAAACACACATAAAACAAGGTTGTGTCTTGCTTGGTTGACAAAAATTTGTAACCGGAGGTTGACATGAACCCACCTCTGTTTCCTGTAGGAGCAACGGTTTAGTATTCACTAATTCAGTATCTGCAAACGTTTATAGAACATGAGCACGATAAATAATGAGAATAGACTGTACTTTGAGACTTGAAACTTATATTGTGTATATACACGGATTTACTTTTAATAAATATTCTATGAATGCTGGTATAGTACATATCTGATTGATTTTGATTTGTGGATGTGTTTTTCTATACATGCCATTGATATTGAATCTGCTAAGTGATATGCAAGTAGTCTATATTCCAATTTTTTTCTCTGATTATCAAGTGTAAAAATCAGTATGTAATCATTTTCACAACTTCTATCAAAATTCTCATTTTGTATGTTTTGATGCTATTAGTATAGAGTATAGAGATTTACAAACTCGTCTTTATGGTTCTTTTAACATTTTATATTTAATAGTACCTAAATTCTCTTCATCAAAAACTTTTTTTTGTTTTCTTTAAATGTTTTTGCATGTGGTAATTATACAGATGTACCAGATTTATTTTGTAATTCCTGTTATGGCTTTGTCTATTCTGTAAACTTGAATTTTATTGAAAAAAAGTAAATATATAAAATGCATCTCTGTAACAGATGTCTTAAAGAATACTGGTAATCTTTGTTTTTTTACTGGAATATTTAGGTTTTTGGCAATAAAAAAAGTAAATATATAAAATGCATCTCTGTAACAGATGTCTTAAAGAATACTGGTAATCTTTGTTTTTTTACTGGAATATTTAGGTTTTTGGCATCATTTTATGTTTAGTTTTATGGTGTATCCAGTATTTTGCATACTTTCTTTTTTATTCACCTCCCATTTTTGTCAGAGTATTTTGTTCACTATATGACTTTTCAAGTAAGTAAATATCTTTAAATTCACATAAAATTAATTCATCTTACTTTGTTTTATTACCTGATTTTGGGTATTCAGTTCACTTTTCTGTTGCATCCTGACGCAGAGAACAGAGTTAATTATATTTCTCTGTTCAAGAAACACTGTCTCCCTCAGACCATGGAAACGATCTTTTTTTTCTTTTTTTCATTATATTGTTCCCCTTCAGCAGAGATCACTATAATCTTTCCTTTTCCCACAGGTATGCATTTTATTATTTTATATACTTCTGAAATATATACTATTGATTTTGCTTATTTTAATTCACATAAATGTTATTGTTTTAGAAATCATCCTGTGATACTTATTTATGATATTTTTAAGTGTACTCATTTATCTCTTTTTATATATTACATACATAGAAAACATCTAGTAGTTGTAATGTATTTTCTTGGTGGTTCACAGGAATTTCACATAATTATTAATGTCCTGTCAAATCTAGACATTTTAAATATCTTCTGCTGTGTCACACACATGTTAACTAAATGCCTTTTTTGGAATGGAAACCCTTACATCTGATGTAATAAGATCCATCAATGTTTCACATTCAGATTGCATTTTTAGAGTCTTGTTAAAAAATCTTTCCATATTCTAGAATCACATAGATATTTTCCTATTTGATTCTATTAACTTTATGGTTTTGTTGTTCAAATTTAGGTATTTAACACAACTGGAGTTGAAGATATAAATTATAAGCTAAATGTTTGACTTTGTATTTCTCCATATATGTCAAGGTCCCACATTCACATTTGTTTGTTTCAGAATTATCATTATATTCTATTAATTCATTTATCCACTTGGGTTCTATTTTTATGACTACACTTTTTATTATGTGTTAGTAGCTATTAAGTGTCCTTGTCTATGATACTATTTTTTTTCTTATGTTATTCTAAAATTCCCCTGGCTATTCGGGGTCTTTTCTGATTCCACACAAATCTTAAAATAATTTGTTTCAACTCTCTGAAGCAAGTCCATGGTATTTTGATAGGGATTGCATTAAATGTGTAAATTGCCTTGGGTAACATTGAGGTTTTCACAATATTAATTCTGCCAATCCATGAGCATGGAATATTTTTCCATCTCTTTGTGTCTTCCTCAATTTCTTTCAGAAGTGTCCTGTAGTTTTTAGGGTATAGATCCTTTACCTCTTTGGTTAGGTTTATTCCTAGGTATCTGATGCTTTTGGGTGCAACTGTAAATGGGATTGACTCCTTAATTTCTCTTTCTTCAGTCTCATTGTTAGTGTATAGAAATGCCACTGATTTCTGGGCATTGATTTTGTATCCTGCCACGTTGCCAAATTGCTGTATGAGATCTAGCAAACTTGGGGTGGAGGCTTTTGGGTTTTCTATGTAGAGTATCATGTCATCGGCAAAGAGGGAGAGGTTGACTTCTTCTTTGCCAATTCGAATGCCTTTAATGTCTTTTTGTTGTCTGATTGCAGAGGCTAGGACTTCCAGTACTATGTTGAATAGCAGTGGTGAGAGTGGACATCCCTGTCTTGTTCCTGATCTTAGGGGAAAGGTTCCCAGTGCTTCCCCATTGAGAGTGATATTTGCCGTGGGCTTTTCCTACATGGCTTTTAGATGTTGAGGAATGTTCCCTCTATCCCTACACTCTGAAGAGTTTTGATCAGGAATGGATGCTGTATTTTGTCAAATGCTTTCTCTGCATCTAATGAGAGGATCCTATGGTTCTTGGTTTTCTCTTGCTGATATAATGAATCACATTGTATGTTTTACGAGTGTTGAACCAGTCTTGTGTCCCGGGGATAAATCCTTTTTGGTCATGGTGAATAATTTTCTTAATGTACTATTGGATCCTGTTTGCTAGTGTCTTGTTGAGAATTTGTGCATCCATGTTCATCAGGTATATTGATCTATAATTCTCCTTTTTGGTGGAGTCTTTGGTTTTGGAATTAAGGTGATGCTGGCCTTATAGAATAAATTTGGAAGTACTCCATCTCTTTCTATCTTTCCAAACAGCTTTAGCAGAATAGGTATGGTTTCTTCTTTAAACGTTTTATAGAATTCCCCAGGGAAGCCATCGGGCCCTGGACTTTTGTGTCTTGGGAGGTTTTTGATGACTGCTTCAATTTCCTCCCTGGTTATTTGCCTGTTCAGGTATTCTATTTCTTCCTGTTCCAGTTTTGGTAGTTTGTGGCTTTCCAGAAATGCGTCCATTTCTTCTAGATTGCCTAATTTATTGGCATATAGCTGTTCATAAAATGTTTTTAAAATCGTTTGTATTTCCTTGGTGTTGGTCGTGATCTCTCCTTTGTCATTCATGATTTTCTTAATTTGAGTCTTCTCTCTGTTCTTTTTAATAAGGCTGGCTAATGGTTTATCTATCATTAATTCTTTCAAAGAACCAACTCCTGGTTTTGTTGATCTGTTCCACCGTTCTTCTGGTCTCTATTTCGTTGAGTTCTGCTCGAATCTTTATTAACTCTCTTCTCCTGATGGGCGTAGGATCTATTTGGCTGTTTTTTCTCTAGCTCCTTTAGGTGTAAGGTTAGCTTTTGTATTTAAGTTCTTTCCAGTTTTTTGATGGATGTTTGTATTGCAATGTATTTCCCCGTCAGGACTGCTTTTGCTGCATCCCAAAGATTTTGAACAGTTGTATCTTCATTCTCATTAGTTTCCATGAATCTTTTTAATTCTTCCTTAATTTCCTGGTTGACCCTTTCATCCTTTAGCAGGATGGTCCTTAACCTCCACGTGTTTGAGGTCCTTCCAAACTTCTTGTTGTGATTTAGTTCTAATTTCAAGGCATTATGGTCTGAGAATATGCAGGGGACGATCCCAATCTTTTGGTATCGGTTCAGACCCGATTTGTGACCCAGTATGTGGTCTATTCTAGAGAAAGTTCCATGTGCACTTGAGAAGAATGTGTATTCAGCTGAGTTTGGATGTAAACTTCTGTAGATTTCTGTTAAATCCATCTGGTCCAGTGTATCATTTAAAGCTCTCGTTTCTTTGGAGACGTTGTGTTTAGAAGTCCTATCGAGTGTAGAAAGCGCTCGACTGAAGTCACCAAGTATAAGTGTATTACTATCTAAGTATGGCTTAACTTTGGTTATTAATTGATTGATATATTTGGCAGCTCCCATATTCGGGGCAAATAGATGGGTCCTGCTTTTTTATCCAGTCTGAAACCCTGCGCCTTTTGATGGGGTCATTAAGCTTGTTCACATTCAGTTACTATTGAAAGATAGGAGTTTAGTGTCATAGTGATATTTATTCAGTCATTGCTTTTGTGGATTGTTCCATTGGACTTCTACTTAAAGGGGAATTGTGAGAGTCCCCCTTAAAATTTCTTGCAGAGCTGGTTTGGAGGTCACATATTCTTTCAGCTCCTGCCTGTCTTGGAAGCTCTTTGTCTCTCCTTCCATCCTGAATGGGAACCTTGCTGGATAAAGTATTCTTGGTTGCATGTTTTCCTCATTTAGGACCCCGAATATATCCTTCCAGCCCTTTCTGGCTTGCCAGGGCTCTGTGGAGAGATCTGCTATTACCCTAATACTCCTCCCCATAAAAGTCAGGGATTTCTTGTCTCTTGCTGCTTTAAGGATCTTCTCTTTATCTTTGGAATTTGCAAGCTTAACTATTAAATGTTGAGGTGTTGAACGGTTTTTATTGATTTTAGGGGGGGATCTCTCAATCTCCTGGATCTGAATGCCTGTTTCCCTTCCCAGATTAGGAAAGTTTTCAGCTATGATTTGTTCAAATACATATTCTGGACCTCTGTTCCTTTCAGTGCCCTTGGGAACCCCAATTAAATGTAGGTTTTTCTTCCTCAGGCTGTCATTTATTTCCTTTAATCTATCTTCATGGTCTTTTAATTTTGTGTCTCTTTTTTCCTCAGTTTCCCTCTTTGCCATCCACTTGTCTTCTATGTCACCCACTCGTTCTTCCACCTTGTTGACCCTCGTCGTTAGGGCTTCTAGTTTGGATTGCATCTCATTCAATTGATTTTAAATTTCTGCTTGATTAGATCTAAACTCTG
>NW_023330727.1:88412-138629 GCF_011100685.1 Canis lupus familiaris | reverse complement strand
GTCCAAATGAGGCCAGATAAATCATATTCACTAGGGTCCAGGTGAGGCCCCAGTTAGGACCAGGTCCACCAGAACTGGTTGAGACCTAGAGGGGTACCAGAATCCCCTGTCCAGGTACATCGACGGGACCAGAGTCACCAGGTCAAGGTGAGGCACAGAGGTTCATGATCACCATGTCCAGGTGAGACTCAGGTGTGGAACAGACTCACCAGTACCAATGATGCCCAGGTGAGGTCCAGAGTCACCAGATCTGGGTGACGCGCAGATAGGATCAGAGTCACCAGTTCCAGGAGGCCAAGAAAGAGTCCACAGCAATCAGGTCCAGGTGGGAACAAAGTCACCGGACTGGGTGAGGCCAGATTC
Organism: Canis lupus familiaris; assembly: GCF_011100685.1. Classification (NCBI taxonomy): domain Eukaryota; kingdom Metazoa; phylum Chordata; class Mammalia; order Carnivora; family Canidae; genus Canis; species Canis lupus. Next base: position 138,266 of record NW_023330727.1, on the reverse strand, counting down.
ACCGGTCCAGGTGAGGCCCAGGTGGTGACCAGAGTCCCCGGGTCTGGGTTAGGACCAGATAAGGACCAAATTCACCAGGTCCAAGAGGCCCACGTGGGGACCTGAGTCACCAGGTACGGGTTAGGCCCAGGTGGCAACCGCACTCACCAGTCCAGTGAGGCAACCTGCAGACCAGAGTCACCAGATCCAGGTGAGGCTCTAGTGGGGACCGGAGTCACCAGGTAAATGTGAGTCTACAAGAAAACCAGTAACCAGGTCCAGGTGTATTACAGGTGGGAACGAGATCAACAGGTCCAGGTGACCCAGGTGGGGACCACAGTCACCAGGTCCAGATTGAGGCCTAATGGGGGGAACAGATCATCAGGACCAGTTGAGAACAAAGTGCGGAGCAAAGTTATCATGTCCAGGTGAGGCCCAGGTGGGGAACAGAGTAACCATGTCCCATTGATGCCAGGTGGGAAAGAGTCACAAGGTCCAGACGAGGCCTAACTGAGGAGTAGATTCACCAGTCCTGATGAGCCCAGATTAGGACCACTGTCCCCAGCTCGGGTGAGTCCCAGAGGGGACCAGAGTCACTGGTTCTGGTGATATCGAGGTGGGACCAGAGTCACCACGTCAGGCTGAGGCCCAGAGCGGGACGAGAATCACTAGGTCCGGTGAGGCCCCGATGTGGAACTGAGAAACCAGGTCCCATGATGCCCATATGAGGACCTGAGTCACCAGTCCAGGTGAGTCCCTGTGGGAACCAGTCACTTCGTCCAGGTGAGGCCCAGGTGGGACCACAGTCAACAGGTCCAGGTGAGGCCCAGTATATAATGAGTATCCAGGTCCCAATGATGCCCAAGCAAGGACCAGAGTCACAGGTCCAGCAGAGGCCCAAATATGGATCAGAGTCATTTTGTTCCAGTTGAAGCCTGATGGAGACCACAGGAACCAGGTCCAGGAGAGCCCCATATGGGAACCAGAGCCACCAGATCCAGGTGACGTCCAGGTGGGACCAGAGTCACAAGGTCCAGGTGAGGCGCAGGTGGCAACAGGATTCACCAAGTCCAGGTGAGGACCAGGTGGCGACCAGTCACCAGATCCAAGTGAGGACAAGCTAAGGACCAGATTCACCAGGCCCAAATGAAGCCAAAGGGGTGACCAGAGTCACCAGTTAAGGGTGATTCCCAGAGGGAGAACCACAGTAACCAGTTTAGTTTGAGGCCCAGAATGTGACCAGAGGTCCCTAGTCAGAGTGAGGCCCAGGTGTGGAATAGTGTATCCAGGTCCCAATGATGCCTGTGAGGACCAGAGTCACTAGGGCCATGCAGGCCCAGATGGGGAACAGAATCACTAGGTCCTGGTGAGGCATAGAATAAGACCACAGTCAGCAGTCATTTGAGTCCCTTGCGGGAACCAGAGCCACTCTATCCAGCTGAGTCCCAGGTGATGTGAGGCTCACGTAAGGACCAGATTCATTAGGTCGAATGAGGCATACCTGGGGACAAGAGTCACCAGGTATGGGTGCGGCCTAGGTGGGGCAATTTCAGCAGTTCTGAGTTAGGTCAAAGTGGGGACGAGAGACGCCAGGTCCAGGTGAGGCCAAACTGAGGACCAGAGTCACCAGATCCATGTGAGGTCCATGTTGGAAAGAGAGTCACCAGGTCCAAGAGAGGTCCAGGTGGGGACCAGAGTCACCAGATCCAGGTGAAGTCCAGGTGGGGACCAGAGTCACCAGATCCAGGTGAAGCCCAGGTGGGGACGAGTCACTAGGTCCAGATGAGGCCCAGGTGAGGACCAGAGTTACCAGGTACACATGCCCCGGTGGGGATCAGAGGCAACAGGTCATGTGAGGCCGGCTTGGGGACCATGGTCAACAGGTCTACTTGAGGCCCTGGTGTGGAATACAGAAAGCAGGTCCAGGTGAGTCCCCGGTGGTGACAAGAGTCACCACGTACAGGTGAGTCCCAGGTGGGGACCAGGATCACCAGGCACAGGGGAGGCCCTTGAAAGAACCAGAGTCAACAGGTCGAAGTCAAGCGCAGGTGGCAACCAGGGTCAACAGGTCCAAGTCAGGCCAAAGTGGGGTTCACAGTCATTAGGGCACGGTGAGACCCAGAGGGGACCAGAGTCACCTGGTCCAGGTGAGGTCCATTTGTGGAACACAGTCACCGGGCCCCAATTTTGCCGAGTGAGGATCATGATCAACAGGGCCAGGTGAGGCCCAGATGGGGACCGGAGTCCCCAAATCCTGGTGAAGACAGGGGGGGACCACAGTCACCAGATCCAGGGTAGTCTCAGGTGCAGACCAGAATCACCAGGTCCAGGTGTTGTGCAGGTGGCAACCACACTCACCAGGTACCGTTGAGGCCCTGGTGGGGACCAGAGTCACGAGGAACATGAGAAGCTAGAAACACTGCAGCCACCAGGTCCACATGATGTCCATGTGGGAACGAGAATCACCAGTTACAGGTGAGGACCAGGTGGGGATCCGACACACCATGTCCAGGTGAGACCCTGGTGGGAACCAGTGACACCCTGTCCAGGTGTGGCCCAGGTGAAGACCAGAGTTAATAGTTCCGCCTGGGTCACTGTTAGTGAACAGTGTAACCATATCCTGATGCTACCCTGGTGGGTACCAGAGACACCAGTCCTGGTGAGGCAGGAGGGACCAGAGACATGAGGTCCAGGTGAGGTTCCATTGGGAACCACAGTCACCAGGTCTGGTGAGGCCACGCTTTGGATCAGAGTCACCAGTTACTGGTGAGGCCCAGGTGGAGCCAGAGTCACCTTGTCAGAAGAGGCCAAAGTCAGGACCAGAGTTACCAGGATCAGTTCAGTCCCAGTGGTGAATAGAGTAACCATGTACCGATTATGCCCAGGTAGAACCAGAGTCACCTGGTCCAGATGAGGAGCAGGTGGGGAGCATGTTCACTAGGTCTCGGTGAGGCCCAGATGAGGACCAGAATACCCAGGTCTAGTTGAGGCCTAGAGGGGTACCAGATTCACCTGGTCTAGGTGACATCCAGATGGGAGAGTCACCATGTCAGGGTGAGGCCCGAGGGTCCAGAGTCATCATGTCCAGGTGAGGCTCAGGTGAGGAACAGAGTCACCAGGTACCAATGATGCCCACGTGAGGACCAGAGTCACCAGATCTGGGTGACGCGTAGATAGGTTCAGAGTCACCAGTTCCAGGTGAGGCCAAGAAAGAGTCCACAGCAATCAGGTCCAGGTGGGGAACAAAGTCACCAGTACTGGTGAGGCCCAAATGGGAACCAGATTCACCAGGTTCAGGTGAGGCCCAGTTGAGGACCAGTGTCCCCAGCTCCGGGTGGGTCCAGAGGGGGACCAGAGTCACACGGTTCCGGTGATATCCAGTGGGGACCAAAGTCACCACGTCAGGGTGATCCCAGAAGGGGAGGAGAATCACTAGCTCCAGGTGAGGTCCCGATGTAGAAATGAAACCAGGTCCCATGATACCCATATGAGGACCTGAGTCAGCAGGTCAAGGTGAGGTACCTGTGGGAACCAGTCACCTCGTCCAGGTGAGGCCCAGGTGGGACCACTGTCACCAGGTCCAGGTGAGGCCCAGGTATATAAGAGCGTATCCAGGTCGCAATGATGCCCAGGTAAGGACCAGAGTCAACAGTCCAGGAGAGGCCCAAATATGACCAGAGTCATTTTGTTCCAGGTGATGCCTGATGGAGACCACAGGAATCAAGTCCAGGAGAGCCCCATATGGGAAGCAGAGCCACCAGATCCAGGTGAGGTCCTGGTGGGACCACAGTCACAAGGTCCAGGTGAGGCGCAGGTTTCAACAGGATTCACCAAGTCCAGGTGTGGCCCAGCTGGCGACCAGTCACCAGATCCAAGTGAGGACAAGCTAAGGACCAGATTCACCAGGCCCAAATGAAGCCCATGGGTGACCAGAGTCACCAGGTAAGGGTGAGTCCCAGAGGGGGAACCAGAGTAACCAGTTTAGTTTGAGGCCCAGAATGGGTCCAGAGGTCCCTAGTCAGAGTGAGGCCCAGGTGTGGAATAGTGTATCAGGTCCCAATGATGCATGGGTGAGGACCAGAGTCACTAGGGCCATGCAGGCCCAGATGGGACAATCACTAGGTCCTCGTGAGGTATAGAATAAGACCACAGTCCCGTATCATTTGATCCCGTTGCGTGAACCAGAGCCACTCTATCCAGCTGAGTTCCAGGTCCATGTGAGGCTCACGTGAGGACCAGATTCATTAGTTCGAATTTGAGGCATAGCTGGGGACAAGAGTCACCAGGTCTGTGTGCGGCCTAGGTGGGGCAAGATTCAGCAGTTCTGAGTTAGGTCAAAGTGGGGACGAGACACGCCAGGTCCAGGTGAGGCCAACTGAGGACCAGAGTCACCAGATCCATGTGAGGTCCATGTTGGAAAGAGTCACCAGGTCCGGGAGAGGTCCAGGTGGGGACCAGAGTCACCAGATCCAGGTGAAGTCCAGGTCGGGATCAGAGTCACCAGATCCACGTGAAGCCCAGGTGGGGACCAGAGTCACTAGGTCCCGATGAGGCCCAGGTGAGGACCAGACTTACCAGGTACACGTGAGGCCCCGGTTGGGATCAGAGGCAACCGGTCCATGTGAGGCCGACTTGGGGACCATGGTCAACAGGTCTACTTGAGGCCCTGGTGTGTAACACAGTAAGCAGGTCCAGGTGAGTCCCCGGTGGTGAAAAGAGTCACCACTGTCCAGTTGAGTCCCAGGTGGGGACCAGGATCACCAAGTACAGTTGAGGCCCTTGAAAGAACTAAAGTCTACTGGCACAAAACAGACACATAGATCAGTGAAACAGAATAGAGAATCCAGAAGTGGACCCTGAACTTTATGGGCAACTAATATTCGATAAAGGAGGAAAGACTATCCATTGGAAGAAAGACAGTCTCTTCAATAAATGGTGCTGGGAAAATTGGACATCCACATGCAGAAGAATGAAACTAGACCACTCTCTTTCACCATACACAAAGATAAACTCAAATGGATGAAAGATCTAAATGTGAGACAAGATTCCATCAAAATCCTAGAGAAGAACACAGGCAACACCCTTTTTGAACTCGGCCATAGTAACTTCTTGCAAGATACATCCACGAAGGCAAAAGAAACAAAAGCAAAAATGAACTATTGGGACTTCATCAAGATAAGAAGCTTTTGCACAGCAAAGGATACAGTCAACAAAACTCAAAGACAACCTACAGAATGGGAGACGATATTTGCAAATGACATATCAGATAAAGGACTAGTTTCCAAGATCTATAAAGAACTTATCAAACTCAACACCAAAGAAACAAACAATCCAATCATGAAATGGGCAAAAGACATGAACAGAAATCTCACAGAGGAAGACATAGACATGGCCAACATGCACATGAGAAAATGCTCTGCATCACTTGCCATCAGGGAAATACAAATCAAAACCACAATGAGATACCACCTCACACCAGTGAGAATGGGGAAAATTAACAAGACAGGAAACAACGAATGTTGGAGAGGATGCGGAGAAAAGGGAATCCTCATACACTGTTGGTGGGAATGTGAACTGGTGCAGCCACTCTGGAAAACTGTGTGGAGGTTCCTCAAACAGTTAAAACTATACCTGCCCTACGACCCAGCAATTGCACTGTTGGGATTTTCCCCAAAGAGACAAATGCAATGAAACGCCGGGACACCTGCACCCTGATGTTTATAGCAGCAATGGCCACGATAGCCAAACTGTGGAAGGAGCCTCGGTGTCCAACGAAAGATGAATGGATAAAGAAGATGTGGTTTATGTATACAATGGAATATTACTCAGCTATTAGAAATGACAAATACCCACCATTTGCTTCAAACGTGGATGGAACTGGAGGGTATTATGCTGAGTGAAGTAAGCCAGTCGGAGAAGGACAAACATTATATGTTTCTCATTCATTTGGTGAATATAAATAATAGTGAAAGGGAATATAAGGGAAGGGGGAAGAAATATGTGGGAAATATCAGAAAGGGAGACAGAACGTAAAGACTGCTAACTCTGGAAACGAACTAGGGGTGGTAGAAGGGGAGGAGGGCGGGGGTGGGAGTGAATGGCTGACGGGCACTGGGGGTTATTCTGTATGTTAATAAATAGAACACCAATAATAAAAAATAAATTTAAAAAAAAAAAAAGAAAAAAGAAAGAACCAGAAGTCAACAGGTCGAAGTCAAGCGCAGGTGGCAACCAGGGTCAGCAGGTCCAAGTCTGTCCAAAGTGGGGTTCACAGTCATTAGGGCACGGTGAGACCAAGAGGGGGACCAGAGTCACATGGTGCAGGTGAGGTCCATTTGTGGAACACAGTCACCGGGCCCCAATTGTTGCCCAGTTGAGGACCATGGTTAACAGGGCCAGGTGAGGCCCAGATGGGGACCGGAGTCCCCAAATCCAGGTGAAGACCAGGTGGGGACCACAGTCACCAGATCCAGGGTAGTCTCAGGTGCAGGCCAGAATCACCAAGTCCAGGTGAGGTGCAGGTGGCAACCACACTCACCAGGTCCCGGTGAGGCCCTGGTGGGGACCAGAGTCACGAGGTACATGAGAAGCTAGAAACACTGCAGCCACTAGGTCCACAGGATATCCATATGGGAACGAGAATCACCAGTTAACAGGTGAGGACCAGGTGGGGATCCGACTCACCATGTCCAGGTGAGACCCAGGTGGGAACCAGTGTCACCATGTCCAGGTGTGGCCCAGGTGAAGACCAGAGTTAATAGGTCCGGCTGGGTCACTGTTAGTGAACAGTGTAACCATATCCTGATTCTACCCTGGTGGGTACCAGAGACACCAGGTCCTGGTGATGCCCAGGTGGGACCAGAAATATGAGGTGCCAGGTGAGGTCCCCGATGGGAAACACAGTCACCAGGTCAGGTTGAGCCATGCTTAGGATCAGAGTCACCAGTTACTGGTGAGGCCCAGGAGGAGCCAGAGTCACCTGGTACAGAAGATGCCAAAGTCAGGACCAAAGTTACCAGGATCAGGTCAGTCCCAGTGGGGAAGAGAGTAACCATGTCCCGATGATGCGCAGGTAGAACCTGAGTCACCAAGTCCAGATGAGGAGCAGGTGGGAAGCATATGCTCTAGGTCTCGGTGAGGGCGCACTTGAGGACCAGAATCCCCAGGTCTAGTTGAGTCCTAGAGGGGTACCAGATTCACCTGGTCTAGGTGACATCGAGATGGGGGGCAGAGTCACCATGTCAGGGTGAGGCCCAGAGGGGACCCAGAGTCATCATGTCCAGGTGAGGCTCAGGTGTTGAACAGAGATCCAGATCATAATGGTCCACAGGTGAGGACCAGAGTCACCAGATCTGGGTGAGCCCCAGTTAGGATCAGAGTCACCAGTTCCAGGTGAGGCCAAGAAGGAGTCCACAGCAATCAGGTCCAGGTGGGGAACAAAGTCACGAGGACTGGGTGAGGCCCAGATGGGGACCAGATTCTCCAGGTCCAGGTGATACCCAGGTGGTGACCAGAGTTACCAGTTCCGGATGACGACCAGGTAAGGACCAGATTCACCAGATCCAAGTGAGCCCACGTGGGTACCTGTGTCACCAAGCATGGGTGAGGCTCAGGTGGGCAACCCCACTCCCCAGGTCCAGGTGAGGCCAACCTGCAGTCCATGCAGAGGAACCATGTCCCGATAATGCCCAGGTAGGGAACAGAGTTACCAGGTCCAGGTGAGGCCAATATGCAGGCCATGCAGTGGAACCATGTCCCGATGATGCCCAGGTAGGGGCCAGAGTCACCAGGACTAATGAGACCAGATGGAGAATATTCACTAGGTCCAGTGAGGCCCAGTTGAGGACCACTGTCACCAGATCTGGTTGAGGCTTAGAGGGGTACCAGAATCACCTCGTCAAGGTGACATCCAGATGGGGACCAGAGGCATCAGTTCAGGGAGAGGCCCAGAGTGGTTCCAGAGTCATCATGTCCAGGTTAGGCTCAGGCGTGGAACAGAGTCACCAGGTACCAATGATGTTCAGGTGAGGCCCAGAGTCACCAGATCTGGGTGACGCGCAGATAGGATCAGAGTCACCAGTTCCAGGTGAGGCCAAGAAAGAGTCCACAGCAATGAGGTCCACGTGGGGAACAAAGTCACCAGGACTGGGTGAGGCCCAGATGGGGACCAGATTCACCAGGTCCAGGTGAGGCCCAGGTGGTGACCAGAGTCCCCGGGTTTGGAACAGGACCAGGTAAGGACCAGATTCACCAGGTCCAAGAGGCCCACGAGGGGAATTGAGCCACCAGCTATGTGTGAGGCCCAGGTGGCAACCCCACTCACCAGGTCAAGGTGAGGCCAACCGGCAGGCCAGAGTCACCAGATCCAGGTGAGGCCCTTGGGGACCAGTGTCATCAGGTAAATGTGAGTCTACAAGAACACCACAGTCACCAGGTCCAGGTGTGGTTCATGTGGGAACGAGAATCACCAGGTACAGGTGAGACCCGGGTGGGCACCACAGTCACCAGGTCCAGACTGAGGCATAGGTGTGGGGAACAAAGTCATCAGGACCAGTTGAGGCCTAAGTGTGGAGCAAAGTTATCATGTGGAGGTGAGGCCCAGGTGGGGAACAGAGTAACCATGTCCCATTGATGCCAGGTGGGAAAAGAGTCACAAGGTCTAGACGAGGCCTAAGTGAGGAGTAGATTCACCAGGTCCTGTTGAGGCCCAGTTGAAGACCAATATCCCAAGCTCTGGGTGAGACCCAGAGGGGAAACAGACTCACACGGTTCTGGTGATATCCAGGTGGGGACCAGAGTCACCACATCAGGGTGAGGTCCAGAGGGGGACGAGAATCACTAGGTCCAGGTGAGGCCCCGATGTGGAACTGAAACCAGGTCCCATGATACCCATATGAGGACCTGAGTCAGCAGGTCAAGGTGAGGTCCCTATGGGAACCAGTCACCTCGTCCAGGTGAGGCCCAGGTGGGACCACTGTCACCAGGTCCAGGTGAGGCCCAGGTATATAAGAGCGTATCCAGGTCGCAATGATGCCCAGGTAAGGACCATAGTCAACAGTCCAGGAGAGGCCCAAATATAGACCAGAGTCATTTTGTTCCAGGTGATGCCTCATGGAGACCACAGGAACCAGGTCCAGGAGAGCCCCATATGGGAAGCAGAGCCACCAGATCCAGGTGAGGTCCTGGTGGGACCACAGTCACAAGGTCCAGGTGAGGCGCAGGTGGCAACAGGATTCACCAAGTCCATGTGAGGACCAGGTGGCGAACAGTCACCACATCCAGGTGCGGACCAGCTAAGGACCAGATTCACCAGGCCCAAGTGAAGCCCAAGGGGTGACCAGAGTCACCAGGTAAGGGTGAGTCCCAGAGGGGGAACCAGAGTAGCCAGTTTAGTTTGAGGCCCAGAATGGGACCAGAGGTCCATGGTCAGAGTGAGTCTCAGATGTGGAATAGAGTATCCAGGTCCCAGTGATGCCTGGGTGAGGACCAGAGTCACTAGAACCATGCAGGCCCATATGGGGTACAGAATCACTAGGTCCTGGTGAGGCATAGAATAAAACCACAGTCACCAGTATCAGGTGAACCCAATGTGGGAACCAGAGCCACTCTATCCAGCTGAGTCCCAGGTCCATGTGAGGCCCACGTGAGGACCAGATTCATAAGGTCGAATTGAGGCATAGCTGGGGACAAGAGTCACCAGGTATGGGAGCGGCCTAATTGGGGCAAGATTCAGCAGTTCTGAGTTAGGTCAAAGTGGGGACGAGAGACGCCAGGTCCAGGTGAGGCCAAACTGAGGACTAGAGTCACCAGATCCAGGTGAGGTCCATGTTTGAAAGAGAGTCAACAGGTCCAGCAGAGGTGCAGTTGGGGACCAGAGTCACCAGATCCAGGTGAAGTCCAGGTGGGGACCAGAGTCACCAGATCCAGGTGAAGCCCAGGTGGGGACCAGAGTCACTAGGGTCCAGATGACGCCCAGGTGAGGACCAGACTTACCAGGTACACGTGAGGCCCCGGTGGGGATCAGAGGCAACAGGTCCATGTGAGGCCGGTTTGGGGACCATGGTCAACATGTCTACTTGAGGCCCAGGTGTGGAACACAGTAAGCAGGTCCAGGTGAGTCCCCGGTTGGGACAAGTGTCACCACGTCCAGTTGAGGAGCAGGTGGGGACAAGGATCACCAGGTACAGGGGAGGCCCTTGAAAGAACCAGAGTCAACAGTTCGAGGTCTGGCGTAGGTGGCAACCAGGGTCAGCAGGTCCAAGTCAGGCCAAAGTGGCGTTCACACTCTCTAGGGCACGGTGACACCCAGAGGGGGACCAGAGTGACCTGGTCGAGATGAGGTCCAGTTGTGGAACACAGTCACCGTGTCCCAATTTTGCCCAGTTGAGGACCATGGTCAACAGGGCCAGGTGAGGCCCAGATGGGGACCGTAGTCCCCAAAAACAGGTGAAGCCCAGGTGGGGACCAGAGTCACCAGATCCAGGGTAGTCTCAGGTGCAGACCAGAATCACCAGGTCCAGGTGAGGTGCAGGTGGCAACCACACTCACCAGGTCCCGGTGAGGCCCTGGTGGGAACCAGAGTCACGAGGTACATGAGAATCTAGAAACACTGCAGACACCAGGTCCACATGATGTCCATGTGGGAACGAGAATCACCAGTTACAGGTGAGGACCAGGTGGGGATCCGACACACCTTGTCCAGGTGAGACCCTGGTGGGAACCAGTGACACCCTGTCCAGGTGTGGCCTAGGTGAAGACCAGAGTTAATAGTTCCGCCTGGGTCACTGTTAGTGAACAGTGTAACCATATCCTGATGCTACCCTGGTGGGTACCAGAGACACCAGATCCTGGTGAGGGTCAGGAGGGACCAGAGACATGAGGTCCAGGTGAGGTTCCATTGGGAACCACAGTCACCAGGTCTGGTGAGGCCATGCTTAGGATCAGAGTCACCAGCTAGAGGCGAGGACCAGGTGGAGCCAGAGTCACCTGGGACAGAAGAGGCCAAGGTCAGGAACAGAGTTACAAGAATCAGGTCAGTCCCAGTGGGGAATAGAGTAACCATGTCCCAATGATGCCCAGGTAGAACCAGAGTCACCAGGTCCAGATGAGGCGCAGGTGGGGAGCATATTCACTAGGTCCCGGTGAGGCCCAGTTGAGGACCAAAATGCCCAGGTCTAGTTGAGGCCTACAGGGGTACCAGATTCACCTGGTCTAGGTGACATCCAGATGGGGACCAGAGTCACCATGTCAGGGTGAGGCCCAGAGGGGATCCAGAGTCATCATGTCCAGGTGAGGGTCAGGTGTGGAACAGAGTATCCAGGTCATAATGGTCCACAGGTGAAGACCAGAGTCACCAGATCCGGGTGAGGCCCACATAGCATCAGACTCACCAGTACCAGGTGAGGCCAAGAATGAGTCCACAGCAATCAGGTCCCGGTGGGGAACAAAGTCACCAGGACTGGGTGAGGCCCAGATGGGGACCAGATTCACCAGGTCCAGGTGATTCCCAGGTGGTGACCAGAGTTACCATTTCCGGGTGAGGACCAGGTAAGGTCCAGATTCACCAGGTCCAAGTGAGGCCCACGTGGGGACCTGTGTCACCGGTATGGGTGAGGCCCAGATGGCAACCCCACTCACCAGGTCCAGGGGAGGCCAACCTTCCGGCCATGCAGAGGAACCGTGTCCCGATAATGCCCAGGTATGGACCAGACTTACGAGTTGCAGGTGAGGCCCTAATGGGGACCGGAGTCACCAGGTAAATGTGAGTCTACAAGAACACCACAGTCACCAGGTCCACATGTGGTTCATGTGGGAACAAGTGTCACCAGGTCCAGGTGAGACCCAGGTGGGGACCACAGTCACCAGATCCAGGTGAAGCCCTGGTGGGGATCAGAGTCACTAGGTCCAGATGAGGCCCAGGTGAGGACCAGAGTTATCAGGTACACGTGAGGCCCCGGTGGGGATCAGAGGCCACAGGTCCATGTGAGGCCGGCTTGGGGACCATGGTCAACAGATCTACTTGTGGCCCAGGTGTGGAACACAGTAAGCAGGTACAGGTGAGTCCCCAGTGGTGACAAGAGTGACCACGTCCAGGTGAGGCCCAGGTGGGGACCAGGATCATCAGGTCCCGGGGAGGCCCTTGAAAGAACCAGAGTCAACAGTTCGAGGTCAGGCGCAGGTGGCAACCAGGGTCCGGAGGTCCAAGTCAGGCAAAAGTGGGGTTCACAGTCACTAGGGCACGGTCAGACCAAGAGGGGGACCAGAGTCACCTGGTCCAGGTGAGGCCCAGTTGAGGACCAGTTTCACCATATCTGGTTCGGCTTAGAAGGGTACCAGAATCACCTGATCGAGGTGATATCCAGATGGGGACCAGAGACACCAGGTCAGGGTGAGGCCCAGAGTGGTTCCAGAGTCATCGGGTCCAGGTGAGGCTCAGGTGTGGAACAGAATCTCCAGGTACCAATGATGCCCAGGTGAGGACCAGAGTCACCAGATATGGGTGACACGCAGATAGGATCAGAGTCACCAGTTCCAGGTGACACCAAGAAGGCGTCTACTAAATCAGGTCCAGGTGGTGAAGAAAGTCACCAGGACTTGGTGAGGCACAGATTTGGACCAGATTCACCAGGTCCAGGTTATTCCCAGGTGGTGACCAGAGTCCTCGGGGCTGGGAGAGGACCAGCTAAGGACCAGATTCAACAGGTCCAAATGAGGCCCACCTGGGGACCTGAGTCACCAGCTATGTGTGAGGCCCAGGTGGCAACCCCACTCCCCAGGTCCAGTTGAGGCCAACCAGCAGGCTAGAGTCACCAGATGCAGGTGAGGTCCAGGAGGGGACCAGAGTCACCAAATCCAGGTGAGGTCCATGTTCAAAGAGAGTCACCAGTTACAGGAAAGGTCCAGGTGGGGACCAGAGTCACCAGATCCAGGTGAAGCCCAGGTGGGGACCAGAGTCACTAGGTCCAGATGAGGTCAAGGTTGGGACCAGAGATACCAGGTACAAGGGAGGCCCCGGTGGGGAGAAGTGGCAACAGGTCCATGTGAGGCCGGCCTGCGGACCATGGTCAACAGGTCTACTTGAGGCCCAGGTGTGGAACACAGTAAGCAGGTCCAGGTGACTACCCATTGGTGACAGGAGTCACCACGTCCAGGTGTGGCCCAGGTCCGACCAGGATCACCAGGTCCAGGGAAGGCCCTTGAAAGAACCAGAGTCAACAGTTCGAGGTCAGGCGCAGGTGGCAACCAGGGTCAGCATGTCCAAGTCAGGCCAAAGTGGGGTTCACAGTCACTAGGGCACGGCGAGACCCAGAGTGGGACCAGAGTCACCTGGTCCAGGTGAGGTCCAGTTGTGGAACACAGTCTCCGGTTGCCAATTTTGCACAGTTGAGGACCATGGTCAACAGGGCCAGGTGAGGCCCAGATGGGGACCGGAGTCCCCAAATCCAGGAGAAGCCAAGGTGGGGACCACAGGCACCAGATCCAGGGTAGTCTCAGGTGCAGACCAGAATCACCAGGTCCATGTGAGGTGCAGGTGGCAACCACACTCACCCGGTCCCGGTGAGGCCCCGGTGGGGACCAGAGACACGAGGTACATGAGAAGCTTGAGACACTGCAGCCACCAGGTCCACATGATGTCCATGTGGGAACGAGGATCACCAGTTACAGGTGAGGACCAGGTGGGGATCCGACTCACCATGTCCAGGTGAGACCCAGATGGGAACCAGTGTCACCATGTCCTGGTGTGCCCCAGGTGAAGACCAGAGTTATTAGGTCCGGCTGGATGAGTGTTAGTGAACAGTGTAAACATATCGTGATGCTACCCAGGTGGGTACCAGAGACACCAGGTCCTGGTGAGGGTCAGGAGGGACCAGAGACATGAGGTCCAGGTGAGGTTGCATTGGGAACCACAGTCACCAGGTCTGGTGAGGCCATGCTTAGGATCAGAGTCACCAGTTACTGGTGAGGCCCAGGTGGAGCCAGAGTCACCTTGTCAGAAGAGGCCAAAGTCAGGACCAGAGTTACCAGGATCAGTTCAGTCCCAGTGGTGAATAGAGTAACCATGTACCGATTATGCCCAGGTAGAACCAGAGTCACCTGGTCCAGATGAGGAGCAGGTGGGGAGCATGTTCACTAGGTCTCGGTGAGGCCCAGATGAGGACCAGAATACCCAGGTCTAGTTGAGGCCTAGAGGGGGTACCAGATTCACCTGGTCTAGGTGACATCCAGATGGGGACGAGAGTCACCATGTCAGGGTGAGGCCCGGAGGGGATCCAGAGTCATCATGTCCAGGTGAGGCTCAGGTGAGGATCAGAGTCACCAGGTACCAATGATGCCCACGTGAGGACCAGAGTCACCAGATCTGGGTGAGGCCCAGTTAGGATCAGAGTCACAATTTTCAGGTGAGGCCAAGAAGGAGTCCACAGCAATCAGGTCCAGGTTGGGAACAAAGTCACTAGGACTGGGTGAGGCCCAGATGGGGACCAGATTCACCAGGTCCAGGTGATTCCAGGGGGTGCCAAGAGTTACCAGTTCCGGGTGAGGACCAGGTAAGGACCAGATTCACCAGGTCCAAGTGAGGCCCACGTGGGACCTGTGTCACCAGGTATGGGTGAGGCCCAGATGGCAACCCCACTCACCAGGTCCTGGTGACGCCAACCTGCAGGCCATGCAGAGGAACCGTGTCCCGATGATGCCCAGGTAGGGACCAGAGTTACCAGGTCAAGAAGAGGCCAACCTGCAGACCATTATGTGGAACCATGTCCCGATGTTGCCCACGTAGGGACCAGAGTCACCAGGTCCAAATGAGGCCCAGATGGAGCATATTCACTAGGTCCAGGTGAGGCCCATTTGAGGACCAGAGTCACCATATCTGGTTGAGGCCCAGAGGGGTACCAGAATCCCCTGGTCCAGGTACTTCCAGATAGGGACCAGAGTCACCAGTTCCAGGTGAGGCCAAGAAAGAGTCCACAGCAATCAGGTCCAGGTGGGGAACAAAGTCACCAGGACTGTGTGAGACCCAGAAGTGGACCAGATTCACCAGGTCCAGTTGAGGCCCAGGTTGTGACCAGAGTCCCCGGGTACGGGAGAGGACCAGGTAAGGACCAAGTTCACCAGGTCCACATGACCCACGTGGGGAACTGAGTCACCAGGTATGGGTGAGGCCCAGGTGGCAACCACACTCACCAGGTCCAGGTGAGGCCAACCTGCAGGCCAGAGTCACCAGATCCAGGTGGGGCCCTAGTGGGGACGGGAGTCACAAGGTAAATGTGAGTCTACAAGAACACCACCGTCACCAGGTCCAGTAGTGGTTCATGTGGGAACGGGAGTCACCAGGTCCAGCTGAGACCCAGTTGGGGACGACAGTCACCAGGTCCAGATTGAGGCCTAGGTTGGGGGACGAGAGTCATCAGGACCAGTTGAGGCCAAAGTGTGCAGCAAAGCTATCATGTCCAGTTGAGGCCCAGGTGGGGAACAGAGTAACCATGTCCCATTGATGCCAGGTGGGAAAAGAGTCACAATGTCCAGACGAAGCCTAAGTTTGGAGTAGATTCACCAGGTCCTGTTGAGGCCCAGCTGAGGACCAGTGTCCCCAACTCCGGTTGTGTCACCCGGTTCTGGTGATATCCAGGTGGGGACCAGAGTCACCAGATCCAGGTAAAATCCAGGTGGGGACCAGAGTCACCAGATCCAGGTGAAGTCCAGGTGGGGACCAGAGTCTCTAGGTGCAGATAAGGCCCAGGTGAGTCCCAGAGTTACCAGGTACACGTGAGGCCACGGTGGGGATCAGAGGCAACTGGTCCATGTTAGGCGGGCTTGGGGACAATTGTCAAGAGGTGTACTTGAGGCCCAGGTGTGGAACACAGTAAGCAGGTCCAGGTGAGTCCCCGGTGGTGACAAAGGTCACCACGTCAAGGTGAGGACCAGGTGGGCACCAGTATCACCAGGTACAGGGGAGGCCCTTGAAAGAACCAGAGTCAACAGTTCGAGGTCAGGCGCAGGTGGCAACCAGGGTCAGCAGGTCGAAGCCAGGCCAAAGTGGGGTTCACAGTCACTAGGGCACGGTGAGACCCAGAGGGAAAAGAGTCACCTGGTCCAGGTGAGGTCCAGTTGTGGAACACAGTCACAGGGTCCCAATTTTGCCCAGTTGAGGACCATGGTCAACAGGGCCAGGTGAGGCCCAGATGGGGACCGGAGTCCCCAAATCCAGGTGAAGCCCAGGAGGGAACCACAGTCACCAGATCCAGGGTAGTCTCAGGTGCAGACCAGAATCACCAGGTCCAGGTGAGGTGCAGGTGGCAACCAAACCCACCAGGTCCCGGTAAGGTTCTGGTGGGGTACATGAGAAGTCACGAGGTACATGAGAAGCTAGAAACACACGGGATCCCTGGGTGGCGCAGCGGTTTGGCGCCTGCCTTTGGACCAGGGCGCGATCCTGGAGACCCGTGATCGAATCCCACGTCGGGCTCCCGGTGCATGGAGCCTGCTTCTCCCTCTGCCTGTGTCTCTGCCTCTCTCTCTCTCTGTGACTATCATAAATAAATAAAAATTTAAAAAAAAGATGCTAGGAACACTGCGGCCAACAGGTCCAAAAGATCTCCATGTGGGAACGAGAATCACCAGTTACAGGTGAGGACCAGGTGGGGATCCGACTCACCATGTCCAGGTGAGACCCAGGTGGGAAACAGTGTCACCATGTCCAGGTGTGGCCCAGGTGAAGACCAGAGTTAATAGGTGCGGCTGGGTCACTGTTAGTGAACAGTGTAACCATATCCTGATGCTGCCCAGGTGGGTAGCAGAGACACCAGGTCCTGGTGAGGCCCAAGTGGGACCAGATACATGAGGTCCAGGTGAGGTCCCGTAGGGAACCACAGTCACCAGGTCAGGTGAGGCCATGCTTAGGATCAGAGTCACCAGTTCCAGGTGAGGCCCAGGTGGAGCCAGAGTCACCTGGTACAGAAGAGGCCAAAGTCAGGACCAGAGTTACCAGGATCAGGTCACTCCAAGTGGGAATAGAGTAATCATGTCCCGGTGATGCCCAGGTAGAACCAGAGTCACCAGGCCTAGATGTGGCGCAGGTGGGGAGCATGTTCACTAGGTCCCGTTGAGGCCCAGTTGAGGACCAGAGTCACCAGGTCTAGGTGAGGCCTAGAGGGGTACCAGATTCACCTGGTCTGGTGACAAACAGATGTGGACCAGAGTTCCCATGTCAGGCTGAGGCCCAGAGTGGATCCAGAGTCAACTTATCCAGGTGAGGCTCAGGTGTGGAACAGAATATCCAGGTTATAATGGTCCACAGGTGAGGACCAGAATCACCAGATCTGGGTGAGGCCCAGTTAGCATCAGAGTCAGCAGTTCCAGGTTAGCCAAGAAGGAGTCCACAGCAATCAGGTCCAGGTGGGGAACAAAGTCACCAGGACTGAGTGAGGCCAAGATGGGGACCAGATTCACCAGGTCCAGGTGAGGCCCAGATGGTGACCAGAGTCCCCAGGTCTGGGAGAGGACCAGGTAAGGACCAGATTCACCAGGTAGAAGAGGCCCACATGGGGACCTGAGTCACCAATTATGGGTGAGGCCCAGGTGGCATCCCCACTAACCAGGTCCATGTGAGGCCAACCTGCAGGCCAAGTCACCCGATCCACGTGAGGACCTAGTGGGGACTGGAGTCACCAGTTAAAAATGATTCTACAAAAACAACACAGTCACCAGATCCTGGTGTGGTTCATGTGGGAATGAGAGTCACCAGGTCCAGGTGAGACCCAGGTGGGGACCACAATCACCAGGTCCAGTTGAGGCCCAGGTGGGACCACAGTCAACAGGTCCAGGTGAGGCCTAGGTCGGGGGACCAGAGTCATCAGGACTAGTTGAGGCCAAAGTGTGGAGCAAAGTTATAAGGTCCATGTGAGGCCCAGTTGTGGAAGAGTAACCATGTCCCATTGATGCCAGGTGGGAAAAGAGTCACAAGGTCCAGACGAGGCCTTAGTGAGGAATAGATTCACCAGGCCCTGTTGAGGCCCAGTTGAGGAGCAGTGCCCCATCTCCGGGTGAGTCCCAGAGGGGGACAAGTGTCACCCGGTTCTGGTGATATCCAGGTGGGGACCAGAGTCACCACGTCAGGGTGAGGCCCAGAGGGGGACGAGAATCACTAGGTCCAGATGAGACCCCGATGTGGAACTGAGAACCCTGGTCCCATGAGGCCCATATGAGGACCTGAGTCACCAGGTCCAAATGAGGTCCCTGTGGGAACCAGTCACCTCGTCTAGGTGAGGCCCAGGTGGGACCACAGTCACCAGGTCCAGGTGAGGCCCAGGTATATAGAGAGTATCCAGGTCCCAATGATGCCCAGGTAAGGACCAGAGTCAACAGGTCCAGGAGAGGACCAAATATGGATGAGAGTCATTGTGTTCCAGGTGAGGCCAGAAGGAGACCACAGGAACCAGGTCCAGGAGAGCCCCATATGGGAACCAGAGCCAACAGATCAGGGTGAGGTCCAGTTGTGACCACAGTCAGAAGGTCCAGGTGAGGCGCAGGTGGCAACAGGATTCACCAAGTCCAGGTCAGGCCCAGGTGGCCACCAGTCACCAGATACAGATGCGGACCAGCTAAGGACCCGATTCACGAGGCCCAAGTGAAGCCCAAGGGGTGACCAGAGTCACCAGGTAAGGGTGAGGCCCCGAGTGGGAACCAGAGTAACCAGTTTAGTTTGAGGCCCAGAATGAGACCTGAGGTCCCTGGTCAAAGGTAGGCCCAGGTGTGGCATAGAGTATCCAGGTCCCAATGATGCCTGGGTGAGGACCAGAGTCACTAGGGCCATGCAGGCCCAGATGTGGAACAGAATCACTAGGTCCTGTTGAGGCATAGAATAAGACCACAATCACCAGTATCAGGTGTGCCCTTTGTGGGAACCAGAGCCACTCTATCCAGCTGAGTAACAGGTCCATGTGAGCCCCACGTCAGGACCAGATGCATCAGGTCGAATTGAGGCATAGTTCGGGACAAGAGTCACCAGGTATGGGTGCGGGCTAGGTGGGGCAAGATTCAGCAGTTCTGAGTTAGGTCAAAGTGGGGACGAGAGACACCAGGTCCAGGTGAGGCCAAACTGAGGACCAGAGTCACCAGATCCAGGTGAGGTCCATGTTGGTAGAGAGTCACCAGGTCCAGGAGAGGTCCATGTGGGGACCAGAGTCCCAGATCCAGGTGAAGCCCAGGTGGGGACCAGAGTCACGAGATCCAGGTGAAGCCCAGGTGGTGACCAGAGTCACTAGGTCCTGATTAGACCCAGGTAAGGAGCAGAGTTACCAGATACACGTAACCCCCGGCGGGGATCAGAGCCAAAATATCCACGTGAGGCCGGCTTGGGGACCATGGTCAACAGGTCTACCTGAGGCTCAGGTGTGGAACACAGTAATCATGTCCAGGTGAGTCCCCGGTGGTGACAAGAGTCACCACGTCCAGTTGAGGCCCAATTGGGGACCAGGATCACCAGGTACAGGTGAGGCCCTTGGGAGAACCAGAGTCAACAGTTCGAGGTCAGGCGCAGGTGGCAACCAGGGTCAGCAGGTCCAAGTCAGGCCAAGGTGGGGTTCACAGTCACTAGGGCACAGTGAGACCCAGAGGGGGAACAGAGTCACCTTGTCCAGGTGAGGTCCAGTTGTGGAACACAGTCACCGGGTCCCAATTTTGCCCAGTTGAGGACCATGGTCAACAGGGCCAGGTGAGGCCCAGATGGGGACCGAAGTCCCCAAATTCAGGTGAAGCCCAGGTGGGGACCACAGTCACCAGATCCAGGGTAGTCTCAGGTGGACACCAGAATCACCAGGTCCTGGTGAGGTGCAGGTGGCAACCACTCTCACCAAGTCCCGGTGAGGCCCTGGTGGGGACCAGAGTCACGAGGTACATGAGAAGCTAGAAACACTGCAGCCACCAGGTCCACATGATGTCCATGTGGGAACGAGAATTACAAGTTACAGGTGAGGACCAGGTGGGGATCCGACTCACCATATCCAGGTGAGACCCAGGTGGGAACCAGTGTCACCATGTCCTCGTGTGCCCCAGGTGAAGACGAGAGTTAATAGGTCCGGCCGGGTCACTGTTAGTGAACAGTGTAACCATATACTGATGCTACTCAGGTGTGTACCAGATACAAGTTCCTGGTGAGTCCCAGTTGGGACCAGAGCCATGAGGACCAGGTGAGGTACCGATGGAAACCACAGTCACCAGGTCAGGTGAGGCCATGCTTAGGATCAGAATCACCACTTACAAGTGAGGTCCAGGGGGAGCCAGAGTCACATGGCACAGAAGAGGCGAAAGTCAGGACCAGAGTTACCACGATCAGGTCAGTCCCACTGGGAATAGAGTAAACACGTCCCGATGATGCCCAGGTAGGGACCAGAGGTACGAGCTCTGGGTGTGGCCCACCTAAAGGCCATGCAGTGGAACCATGTCCCTATGATGCCCAGGTAGAGAAGAGAGTTACCAGGTCAAGAAGAGGCCAACCTGCAGACCATTATGTGGAACCAGGTCGCGATGTTGCGCACGTAGGGACCAGAGTCACCAGGTCCAAATGAGGCCCAGATGGAGCATATTTACTAGGTCCAGGTGAGGCGCAGTTGAGAACCAGAGGCACGAGATCTGGTTGAGGCCCAGAGGGGTACCAGATTCACTTGGTCTAGGTGACATTCAGATGGGGACCAAAGTAACCATGTCAGGGTGAGGCCCAGAGGGGATCCAGAGTCATCATGTCCAGGTGAGGCTCAGGTGTGGAACAGAGTATCCAGGTCATAATGGTCCACCGGTGAGGACCAGAGTCACCAGATCTGGGAGAGGCCCAGTTAGGATCAGAGTTACCACTTCCAGGTGAGGCCAAGAATGTGTCCACAGCAATCAGGTCCAGGTGGGGAACAAAGTCACCAGGACTAGGTGATGCCCAGGTGGTGACCAGATTTACCAGTTCCGGGTGAGAACTAGGTAAGGACAACATTCACCAGGTCCAAGTGAGGCCCACGTGGGGACCTGTGTCACCAGGCATGGGTAAAACCCACGTGGGAACCCCACTCACCAGGTCAAGATGAGGCCAACCTGCAGGCCATGCAGAGGAGCCATTCCCGATGATGCCCAGGTAGGGACCAGAGTTAACAGATCCAGGTGAGACCCAAGTGGGGAACACAGGAACCAGGTCCAGATTGAGGCCTAGGTGGGGGGCCAGAGTCATCAGGACCAGTAGAGGCCAAAGTGCGGAGAAAACTTATCATGTCCCGATGAGAACCAGGTGGGGAACAGAGTCACCAGGCCCAAATGAGGCCCAGATGGAGCATATTCACTAGGTCCAGGTGAGGCCCAGTTGAGGACCAGAGTCACCAGATCTGGGTGACTTGCAGATAGGATCAGAGCCACCACTTCCAGGTAAGGCCAAGAAAGAGTCCACAGCAATCAGGTCCAGGTGGGGAACAAATTCACCAGGACTGGGTGAGGCCCAGATGGAGACCAGATTCACTCACCAGGTCCAGGTGAGGCCCAGGTGAGACCACAGACATGAGGATCAGGTGAGGTCCCATGGGCACCACAGACATCAGGTGAGGTGAGTCCATGCTTAGGATCAGATTCAACAGTTACAGGTGAGGCCCAGGTGGAGCCAGAGTCACATGGTACAGAAGAGCCAAAAGTCAGGACCAGAGTTACCAGGATCAGGTCAGTCCCAGTGGGGAATAGAGTAACCATGACCCGATGATGCCCAGGTAGAACCAGAGTCACCAGGTCCAGATGAGGCACAGGTGGGGAGCATATTCACTAGGTCCCGGTGAGGCCCAGAGGACCAGTGTCACCAGGACTAGTTGAGGCCCAGAGGGGTACCAGATTCCCCTGGTCTTGGTGATATCCAGATGGGGACCAGGGTCTTCAGGTCAGGGTGAGGCCCAGAGAGGTTCCAGAGTCAACAAGTGCAGGTGAGGCTCAGGTGTGGAACAGAGTAACCAGGTACCAATGATGCCCAGGTGAGGACCAGAGTCACCATGACTGGGTGATGCGCAGATAGGATCTCAGTCACCAGTTCCAGGTGAGGCCAAGAAACAGTCCAAAGCAATCAGGTACAGGTGGGGAACAAAGTCACCTGGACTGAGTGAGGCCCAGATGGGGACCAGATCCACCAGGTCCAGGTGAGCCCAGGTGGTGACCATAGTCCCCGGATCTGGGAGAGGAACAGGTAAGGACCAGATTCACCAGGCCCAAGTGAAGCCCAAGGGGTGACCAGAGTCAGCAGGTAAGGTTGAGGCCCAGAGGGGGAACCAGAGTAAGCAGTTTAGTTTGAGGCCCAGAATGGGATCAGAGGTCCCTTGGCAGTGTGAGGCCCAGGTGTGGAATAGAGTGTCCAGGTCCCAGTGATGCCTGGGTGAGGACCAGAGTCACAAGGGCCATGCAGGCCCAGATGGGGAACAGAATCACTAGGTCCTGTTTCGGCATAGAATAAGAACACAGACAGCAGTATCAGGTGAGCCCCTTTTGGGAACCAGAGCCACTCTTTCCAGCTGAGTCCCAGCTACATGTGAGGTCCATGTGAGACCCGATTCATCAGGTCGAATTGAGGAATAGCTGGGGACAAGAGTCACCAGGTCTGGGTGCGTAATAGGTGGGGCAAGATTCAGCAGTTCTGAGTTAGGTCAAAGTGGGCAAGAGAGATATCAAGTCCAGGAGAGGTCCAGATTGGGACCAGAGTCACCAGATCCAGGTGAAGTCCAGATGGGGACCAGAGTCTCCAGAACCAGGTGAAGCCCAGGTGGAGACCAGAGTCTCTAGGTCCAGATGAGGCCCAAGTGAGGACCAGAGTTACAAGGTACACGTGAGGCCCCGGTGGGGATCAGAGGCAACAGGTCCATGTGAGGCCGGCTTGGAGACCATGGTCAACAGGTCTACTTGAGGCCCAGGTGTGGAACACAGTAACCAGGTCATAATGGTCCACAGGTGAGGACCAGAGTCACCAGATCTGGGTGAGACCCAGTTAGGATCAGAGTCACCAGTTCAAGGTGAGGCCAAAAGGATTCCACAGCAATCAGGCCCAGGTGGAGAACAAAGTCACCAGGACTGGGTGAGGCACAGATGGGGATCAGATTCACCAGGTCCAGGTTATTCCCAGGTGGTGACCAGAGTTACCAGTTCCGGGTGAGGTCCAGGTAAGGACCAGATTCACCAGGTCCAAGTGAGACCCACGTGGGGAACTGTGTCACCAGGCATGGGTGAGGCCCAGGTGTCAACCCCACTCACCAGGTCCAGGTGAGGGAAACCTGCAGGCCATTGAGAGGAACCATGTCCCGATGATGCCCAGGTAGGGACTAGAGTTACCAGGTCCAGGTGAGGCCAACCTGCAGGCCATGCAGTGGAACCATATCCCGATGATGCCCAGGTAGGGACCAGAGTTACCAGGTCCAGGTGAGGCCAACCTACAGGTCATGCAGTGGAACCATGTCCCGATGATGCCCAGGTAGGGACCAGAGTCACCAGGGGCAAATGAGGCCCAGATGGAGCATATTCACTAGGTCCAGGTGAGGCCCAGTTGAGGACCAGAGTCACCAGATCTGGTTGAGGCCTAGAGGGGTACCAGAATCACCTGGTTCAGGTGACATCCAGATGGGGACCAGAGTCACCAGGTCACGGTGAGGCCCAGAGGGTCTCCAGAGTCAACATGTCCAGGTGAGGCTCAGGTGTGGAACACAGTGTCCAGGTCATAGTGGTCCACAGGTGAGGACCAGAGTGACCAGATCTGTGTGACGCGCAGATAGGATCAGAGTCACCAGTTCCAGGTGAGGCCAAGAAAGCGTCCACAGCAATCAGGTCCAGGTGGGGAACACAGTCACCAGGACTGGGTGAGGCCCAGATGGGGACCAGATTCAACAGGTCCAGGTGAGGCCCAGGTGGTGACCAGAGTCCCCGATCTGGGAGTGGACCAGGTAAGGACCAGTTTCACCAGGTCCAAGAGGCCCACGTGGGGAACAGTCACAAGGTACGGGGTGGCAACCCCACTCACCAGGTCCAGGTGAGGCCAACCTTCAGGCCAGAGTCACCAGATCCACGTGAGGCCCTAGTGGGGACTGGAGTCACCAGGTAAATGTGCGTCTACAAGAACACCACAGTCACCAAGTCCAGGTGTGGTCATGTGGAAACGAGAGACACCAGGTCCAGGTGAGACCCAGGTGGGGACCACAGTCACCAGGTCCAGATTGAGGGCTAGGTGGGGGGACCAGAGTCATCAGGACCAGTTGAGGCCAAAGTGTGGAGCAAAGTTATCATATCCAGGGGAGGCCCAGGTGGGGAACAGAGTAACCATGTCCCATTGATGCCAGGTGGGAAAAGAGTCACAAGGTCCCGGTGAGGCGCAGGTGTCAACAGGATTCACCAAGTCCAGGTGAGGCCCAGGTGGCGACCAGTCACCAGATCCATGTGAGGACCAGCTAAGGACCAGATTCACCAGGGCCAGGTGAAGCCCAAGGGGTGACCAGCGTCACCAGGTAAGGGTGAGGCCCAGAGGGGGAACCAGAGTAACCAGTTTAGTTTGAGGCCCAGAATGGGACCAGAGATCCCTGGTCAAAGTGAGGCCCAGGTGTGGAATAGAGTATCCAGGTCCCAATGATGCCTGGGTGAGGACCAGAGTCTCTAGGGCCATGCAGGCCCAAATGGGGAACAGAATCACTAGGTCCTGGTGAGGCATAGAATAAGACCACAGTCAGCAGTATCAGGTGAGCCCCTTGTGGGAACCAGAGCCACTCTATCCAGCTGAGTCCCAGGTCCATGTGAGGCCCACGTGAGGACCAGATTCATCAGGTCGAATTGAGGCATAGCTGGGGACAAGAGTCACCAGGTCTGCATGCGGCCTATGTGGGGCAAGATTCAGCAGTTCTGAGTTAGGTCCAAGTGGGGACGAGAGACACCAGGTCCATGTGAGACCAAACTGAGGACCAGAGTGACCAGATCCAGGTGAGGTCCATGTTGGACAGAGAGTCACCAGGTCCAGGAGAGGTCCAGGTTGGGACCAGAGTCACCAGATCCAGGTGAAGTCCCGGTGGGGACCAGAGTCAACAGATCCAAGTGAAGCACAGGTGGGGACCAGAGTCACTAGGTCCAGATTAGGCCCAGGTGAGGACCAGAGTTACCAGGTACACGTGAGGCCACGGTGGGAATCAGAGGCAACAGCTCCATGTGAGGCCGGCTTGGGGACCATGGTCAACAGGTGTATTTGAGGCCCATGTGTGGAACACAGTAACCAGGTCCAGGTGAGTCCCCGGTGGTGACAAGAGTCACCACGTCCAAGTGAGACCCAGGTGGGGACCAGGATCACCAGGTACAGGGGAGGCCCTTGAAAGAACCAGAGTCAACAGTTCGAGGTCAGGCACAGGTGGCAACCAAGGACAGCAGGTCCAAGTCAGGCCAAAGTGGGGTTCAGAGTCATTAGGACACGGTGAGACCCAGAGGGGGACCAGAGTCACATGGTCCAGGTGAGGTCCAGTTGTGGAACACAGTCACCGGATCCCAATTTTGCACAGTTGAGGACCATCGTCAACAGGGCCAGGTGTGGCCCAGATGGGGACCGGAGTCACCAAATCCAGGTGAAGCCCAGGTGGAGACCACAGTAACCAGATCCAGGGTAGTCTGAGGTGCAGACCAGAATCACCAGGTCCAGGTGAGGTGCAGGTGGCAACCACACTCACCAGGTCCCGGTGAGGCCCTGGTGGGGACCAGAGTCACGAGTTACATGAGAAGCTAGAAACACTGAAGCCACCAGATCCACATGATGTCCATGTGGGAACGAGAATCACCAGTTACATTGAGGCGCAGGTGGCGATCAGACTCACCATGTCCAGGTGAGACCGAGGTGGTAACCAGTGTCACCATGTCCATGTGTGGTGAGGTG
The DNA here is from genome assembly GCF_011100685.1 of Canis lupus familiaris. Lineage (NCBI taxonomy): Eukaryota > Metazoa > Chordata > Mammalia > Carnivora > Canidae > Canis > Canis lupus. The sequence continues at coordinate 112,396 of NW_023330727.1, read as the reverse complement.
AAGACCAGAGATAATAGGTCCGGCTGGGTCACAGTTAGTGAACAGTGTAACCATATCCTGATGCTACCCAGGTGGGTACGAGAAACACCAGGTCCTGGTGAGGCCCAGGTGAGAACAGAGACATGAGGACCAGGTGAGGTCCCGATGGGAACCACAGTCACCAGGTCTGGTGAGGCCATGATTTGGATCAGAGTCACCAGTTACAGGTTAGGCCCAGGTGGAGCCAGAGTCACCTGGTACAGAAGAGACCAAAGTCAGGAGCAGAGTTACCAGGATAAGGTCAGTCCCAGTGGGGAATAGAGTAACCATGTCCCGATGATGCCCAAGGAGAACCAGTGTCACCAGGTCCAGATGAGGCGCAGGTGGGGAGCATGTTCACTAGGTCCTGGTGAGGCCCAGTTGAGGACCAGAGTCACCAGGTCAAGTTGAGGCCTAGAGGGGAACCAGGTTAACCTGGTCTAGGTGATATCCAGAAGGGGACCAGCGTCACCGTGTCAGGGTGAGGCATAGAGGGGATCCAGAGTCATCTTGTCCAGGTGAGTCTCAGGTGTGGAGCAGAGTATCCAGGTCATAATGGTCCACAGGTGAGGACCAGAGTGACCAGATCTGGGTGACGCGCAGATAGGATCAGAGTCACCACTTCCAGGTGAGGCCAAGAAAGAGTCCACAGAAATCAGGTCCAGGTGGGGAACAAAGTCACCAGGACTGGGTGAGGCCCAGATGGGGACCAGATTCATCAGGTCCAGGTGAGGCCCAGGTTTTGAGCAGAGTCCCTGGGTCTGGGAGAGGACCAGGTAAGGACCAGATTCACCAGGTTCAAGAGGCCCACGTGGGGAATTAGTCACCAGTTATGGGTTAGGCCCAGGTGGCAACCCCACTCACCAGGTCCAGGTGACGCCAAGCTGCAGGCTAGAGTCACCAGATCCAGGTGAGACCCTAGTGGGGACCGGAGTCACCAGGTAAATGTGAGTCTACAAGAATACCACAGTCACCAGGTCCAGGTGTGGTTCATGTGGGAACGAGAGTCACCAGGTCCAGGTGAGACCCAGGTGGGGACCACAGTCACCAGGTGCAGTTTGTGGCTTACGTGGGGAGACCAGAGTCATCAGGACCATTTGAGGCCAAAGTGTGCAGCAAGTTTATCATGTCCAAGTGAGACCCAGGTGGGGAACAGAGTAACCATGTCCCATTGATGCCAGGTGGGAAAAGAGTCACAAGGTCCAGATGAGGCCTAAGTGAGGAGTAGTTTCACCAGGTCCTTTTGAGGCCCAGTTGAGGACCAGTGTCACCAGCTCCGGGTGAGTCCCAGAGGGGACCACAGTCACCAGGTTCTGGTGATATCCAGGTGTGGACCAGAGTCACCACGTCAGGGTGAGGCCCAGACGGGGACGAGAATCACTAGGTCCAGGTGAGGCCCCGATGTGGAACTGAGAAACCAGGTCCCATGATGCCCATTTGAGGACCTGAGTCACCAGGTCCAGGTGAGGTCCCTGTGGGAACCAGTGACCTCATCCAGGTGAGGCCCTGGTGGGACCACATTCATCAGTTCCAGGTGAGACCCAGGTATATAAGAGAGTATCCGGGTCCCATTGATGCCCAGGTAAGGAACAGAGTCAACAGGTCCATGAGAGGCACAAATATGGATCAGGGTCATTGTGTTCCAGGTGAGGCCAGATGGAGACCACAGGAACCAGGTCCAGGAGAGCCCCATATGGGAACCAGACCCACCAGATCCAGGTGAGGTCCACGTGGGACCACAGTTACAAGGTCCATGTGAGGCGCTGTTGGCACCAGGGTTCACCTAGTCAAGGTGAGGGCCAGATGGCGACCAGTCACCAGATCCAAGTGCGGACCAGCTAAGGATCAGATTCACCAGGCCCAAGTGAAGCCCAAGGGTGACCAGAGTCACCAGGTAAGTGTGAGGACCAGGGGGAACCAGAGTAACCAGTTTAGTTTGCGGCCCAGAATGGGACCAAAGGTCCCTGGTCAAAGTGAGGCCCAGGTGTGGAATAGAGTATCCAGGTCCCAATGGTTCCTGGGTGAGGACCAGAGTCACTAGGGCCATGCCGGCCCAGATGGGGAACAGAATCACTAGGTCCTGGTGAGGCATAGAATAAGACCACAGTCAGTAATATCAGGTGAGCCCCTTGTGGGAACCAGAGCCACTAAACCAGCAGAGTCCGAGGTCCATGTGAGGCCCACGTGAGGACCAGATTCATCAGGTCGAATTGAGGCATAGCTGGGGACAAGAGTTACCAGGTCTGGGTGCGGCCTAGGTGGGGCAAGATTCAGCAGTTCTGAGTTAGGTCAAAGTGGTGACAAGAGTCAACAGGTCCAGGTGAGGCCAAAATGAGGACCAGAATCACCAGGTCCAGGTGAGGTCCATGTTGGAAAGAGAGTCACCAGGTCCAGGAGAGGTCCAGGTGGGACCAGAGTCACCAGATCCAGGTGAAGACCAGGTGCGGACCAGAGTCACAAGATCCAGGTGAATCCCAGGTGGGGACCAGACTCACTAGGTCCCGATGAGGCCCAGGTAAGAACCAGAGTTACCAGGTACAGGTGAGGCCCCGGTGGGGATCAGAGGCAACAGATCCATGTGAGGCCGGCTTTGGGACCATGGTCAACAGTTCTACTTGAGGCCCAGGTGTGGAACATAGTAAGCAGATCCAGGTGAGTCCCCGGTGGTGACAAGAGTCACCACGTCCAGGTGAGGCCCAGGTGGGGACCAGGATGACCAGGTACAGGGGAGGCCCTTGAAAGAACCAGAGTCAACATTTCGAGGTCAGGCGCAGGTGGCAACCAGGGTCAGTAGGTCCAAGTCAGGCCAATGTGGGGTTCACAGTCACTAGGGCACGGTGAGACCCAGAGGGGGACCAGCGTCACCTGGTCCAGGTGAGGTCCAGTTGTAGAACACAGTCACCGGGTACAAATTTTGCCCAGTTGAGGACCTGGTTCAACAGGGCCAGTTGAGGCCCAGAAGGGGACCGGAGTCCCAAAATCCAGGTGATGCCCAGGTGGGGACCACAGTCACCATATCCAGGGTAGACTCAGGTGCAGACCAGAATCACCAGGTCCAGGTGAGGTGCAGGTGGCAACCACACTCACCAGGTCCCGGTGCGGCCCTGGTGGGGACCAGAGTCACGAGGTATTTGAGAAGCTAGAAACACTGCAGTCACCAAGTCCACATGATGTCGATGTGGGAACGAGAATCACCAGTTACAGGTGAGTACCAGGTGGGGATCCGACTCACCATATCCAGGTGAGACCCAGGTGGGAACAAGTGTCACCATGTCCAGGTGTCGCCCAGGTGAAGACCGGAGTTAATAGGTCCGGCTGGGTCACTGTTAGTGAACAGTGTAACCATATCCTGATGCTACCCAGGTGGGTACCAGAGACAACAGGTCCTGGTGAGTCCCAGGTGGGTCCAGAGACATTAGGTCCAGGTGAGGTCCCAATGGGAATCACAGTCTCCAGGTCAGGTGAGGCTATGCTTAGCATCAGAGTCACGAGTTACAGGTGAGGCCCACGTGGAGCCAGAGTCACCTGGTACAGTAGAGGCCAAAGTCAGGACCAGAGTTACCAGGATCAGGACAGTCCCAGTGGGGAATAGAGTAACCATGTCCCGATGATGCCCATGTAGACCCAGAGCCACCAGGTGCGGATGAGGCGCAGGTGGGGAGCATATTCACGAGGTCCCGGTGAGGCCCAGTTGAGGACCAGAGTCACCAGGTCTAGTTGAGGCCTAGAGGGGTAGCAGATTCACCTGGTCTAAGTGACATCCAGATGGGGACCAGATTCACCATGTCAGGCTGAGGCCCAGAGGGGATCCACAGTCATCAGATCCAGGTGAGGCTCAGGTGTGGAACAGAGTATCCAGGTCATAATGGTCCACAGGTGAGGACCAGAGTCAGCAGATCTGGGTAGGGCCCAGTTAGGATCAGAGTCATCAGTTCCAATGAGGCCAAGAAGGAGTGCACAGCAATCAGGTCCAGGTGGGGAACAAATTCACCAGGAATGAGTGAGGCCCAATGGGGACAAGATTCACCAGGTCCAGGTGACTTCCAGGTGGTGACCAGACTTACTAGTTCCGGGTGAGGACCAGGTAAGGACAAGATTCAACAGGTCCACGTGAGGCCCACGTGGGGACCTGTGTCACCAGGTATGGGTGAGGCCCAGGTGGCAACCCCACTCCCCAGGTCCAGGTGAGGCCAACTTGTAGGCCATGCAGAGGAACCATGTCACGATGATGCCCTGGTTGGGACCAGAGTTACCAGATCCAGGTGAGGCCAACCTTCAGGCCATGCAGTGGAACCATGTCCCGATGATGCCCAGGTAGGGACCAGAGTCACCAGGTCCAAATGAGGCCCAGATGGAGCATATTCACTAGGTCCAGGTGAGGCCCATTGAGGTCCAGAGTCCCCAGATCTGGTTGAGGCCTAGAGGGGTACCAGAATCACCTGGTCCAGGTGACATCCAGATGGGGACCAGAGTCACCAGGTCAGGGGGAGGCCCAGAGATTATCCACAGTCATCATGTCCAGGTGAGGCTCAGGTGTGGAACAGAGTCACCAGGTACCAACGATGCCCAGGTGAGGACCAGAGTCAACAGGTCTGGGTGATGCGGAGATAGAATCAGAGTCACCAGTTCCAGGTGAGGCCAAGAAAGAGTCCACAGCAATCAGGTCCAGGTGGGGAATAAATGACCAGGACTGGGTGAGACCCAGATGGGGACCAGATTCACCAGGTCCAGGTGAATCCTAGGTGGTGACCAGAGTCCCCAGCTCCAGGAGAGGACCAGGTAAGGACCAGATTCACCAGGTCCAAGAGGCCCACGTGGGGTCGTGAGTCACCAGGTATATGTGAGGCCCAGGTAGCCACCCCACTCACCAGTTCCAAGTGAGGCCAACCTGCAGGCCAGAGTCTCCAGATCCAGGTGAGGCCCTAGTGGGGACCAGAGTCACCAGGTAAATGTGAGTCTACAAAAACACCACAGTCACCAGGTCCTGGTGTGGTTCATGTGGGAACGAGAGTCACCAGGTCCAGGTGAGACCCAGGTGGGGACCACAGTCACCAGGTCCAGATTGAGGCCTAATGGGGGGACCAGAGTCATCAGGACAAGTTGATGCCAAAGTGTGGAGCAAAGTTATCATGTCCAGGTGAGGCCCAGGTGGGGAACAGAGTAACCATGTCCCATTGATGCCAGGTGGGAAAAGAGTCACAGGTCCAGACGAGGCCTAAGTGAGGAGTAGATTCACCAGATCCTGTTGAGGCCCAGTTGAGGAGCAGTGTCCCCAGCTCCGGGTGAGTCCCAGAGGGGGACCAGAGTCACCCAGTTCTGGTGATATCCTGGTGGGGACCAGAGTCACCACGTCAGGGTGAGGCCCAGATTGGGACGAGAATCACTAGGTCCAGGTGAGGCCCCGATGTGGAACTGAGAAACCAGGTCCCATGATGCCCATATGAGGACCTGAGTCACCAGGTCCAGGTGAGGTCCCTCTGGGAACCAGTCACCTCGTCCAGGTGAGGCCCAGGTGGGACCACAGTCACCAGGTCCAGGTCAGCCCCGGTATATAAGAGAGTATCCAGGTCCCAATGATGGCCAGGTAAGGACCAGAGACAACAGTCCAGGAGAGGCCGAAATACGGATCACAGTCATTTTGTTCCAGGTGATGCCTGATGGAGACCACAGGAACCAGGTCCAGAAGAGCCCAATATGGGAACCAAAGCCACCAATCCAGGTGAGGTCCAGGTAGCACAACAGTCACAAGGTCCAGGTGAGGCGCAGGTGGTAACAGGATTCACCAGGTCCAGGTGAGGCCCAGGTGGTGACCAGTCACCAGATCCAGGTGAGGACCAGCTAAGCACCAGATTCACCAGGCCCAAGTGAAGCCCAAGGGGTGACCAGAGTCACCAGGTAAGGGTGAGGCCCAGCGGGGGAACCAGAGTAACCAGTTTAGTTTGAGGCCCAGAAAGGGACCAGAGGTCCGTGGTCAGAGTGAGGCCCAGGTGTGGAATAGAGTATCCAGGTCCCAATGATGCCTGGGTGAGGACCAGAGTCACTAGGGCCATGCAGGTCCAGATGGGGAACAGAATCACTAGGTCCTGGTGAGGCATAGAATAACAACATAGTTAGCAGTATCAGGTGAGCCCCTAGTGGGAACCAGAGCCACTCTATCCAGCTGAGTCCCAGGTCCATGTGAGGCCCACGTCAGGACCATATTCATCAAATCGAATTGAAGCATAGCTTGGGACAAGAGTCACCAGGTCTGGGTGCGGCCTAGGTGGGGCAAGATACAGCAGTTCTGAGTTAGGTCAAAGTGGGGACGAGAGACACCAGGACCAGGTGAGGCCAAACTGAGGTCCAGAGTCACCAGGTCCAGGAGAGGTCCAGGTGGGGACCAGAGTCACCAGATCCAGGTAAGGTCCATGTTGGAAAGAGAGTCACCAAGTCCAGGAGAGGCCCAGGTGGGGACCAGAGTCACCAGATACAAGTGAAGCCCAGGTGGGGACCAGAGTCATGAGGTCCAGATGAGATCCAGGTGAGGAACAGTGTTACCAGGTACACGTGAGGCCCCGGTGGTAATCAGAGGCAACAGGTACATGTGAAGCCGGCGGGGACCATGGTCAACAGGTCTATTGAGGCCCAGGTGTGGAACACAGTAACCAGGTCCATGAGAGTTCCCCGTGGTGACAAGAGTCATCAGGTCCCGGTGAGGCCCATGAGGGCACCAGGATCACCATGTCCAGGGGAGGCCCTTTAAAGAACAAGTGTCAACATTTCGAGGTCAGGTGCAGGTGGCAACCAGGGTCAGCAGGTCCAAGTCAGGCCACAGTGGGGTTCACAGTCATTAGGGCACGGTGAGATCCAGAGGGGGACCAGAGTCACTTGGTCTAGGTGAGGTCCAGTAATGGAACACAATGACCGGGTCCCAATTATGCCCAGTTGAGGACCATGGTCAACAGGGCCAGGCGAGGCCCAGATGGGGACCGAAGTCCCCAAATCCAGGTGAAGCCCAGGTGGGGACCACAGTCACCAGATCCACAGTAGTCTCAGGTGCAGACCGACTCACCAGGTCCAGGTGAGGTGCAGGTGCAAACACACTCACCAGGTCCAGGTGAGGCCCTGGTGGGGACCAGAGTCACGAGGTACATGAGAAGCTAGAAACACTGAAGCCACCAGGTCCACATGATGTCCAAGCTGGAACGAGAATCACCAGTTACAGGTGAGGACCAGGCGGAGATCCGACTCACCATGTCCAGGTGAGACCCAGGTGGGAACCAGTGTCACCATGTCCAGGTGTGGCCCAGGTGAACACTAGAGTTAATAGGTCCGGGTAGGTCACTGTTAGAGAACAGTGTAACCATATCCTGATGCTACCCAGGTGGGTACCAGAGACACAAGGTCCTGGTGAGGCCCCGGTGGGACCAGAGTCATGAGGTGCAGTTGAGGTCCCGATGGGAACCACAGTCACCAGGTCAGGTGAGGCCATGCTTAGGATCAGAGTCACCAGTTACAGGTGAGGACCAGGTGGAACCAGAGTCACCTGGTACAGAAGAGGCCAAAGTCAGGACCAGAGTTACCAGGATCAGGTCAATCCCAGTGGGGAATAGAGTAACCATGTCCCGATGATGCCCAAGTAGAACCCGAGTCACCACGTCCAGATGAGGCGCAGGTGGGGAGCATATTCACTAGGTCCAGGTGAGGCCCAGTTGAGGACCAGATGCCCCCGGGCTAGTTTAGGCTTAGAGGGGTACCAGATTCTCCTGGTCTAGGTGACATCCAGATGGGGACCAGTGTCACCATGTCAGGCTGTGGCCCAGAGGGGATCCAGAGTCATCATGTCCAGGTGAGGTAAGGTGTGGAACAGAGTATCCAGGACATAATGGTCCACAGGTGAGGACCAGAGTCACCAGATCTGGGTGAGGCCCAGTTAGGATCAGAGTCACCAGTTATAGGTGAGGCCAAGAAGGAGTCCACAGCAATCAGGTCCAGGTGGGAACAAAGTCACCAGGACTGGGTGAGGCTCAGATGGCGACCAGATTCACTAGGTCCAGGTGATTCCCAGGTGGTAACCAGAGTTACCAGTTCCGGGTGAGCACCAGGTAAGGACCAGATACAAGGTCCAAGTGAGACCCACTTGGGAACCTGAGTCACCAGGTATGGGTGAGGCCCAGGTGGCAACCCCACTCACCAGGTCCAGGTGAGTCCAACCTGCAGGCCAGAGTCACCAGATGCAGGTGAGGCCGTTGTGGGTACCGGACTCACCAGGTAAATGTGAGTCTACAAGAACACCACAGTCACCTGGTCCAGCTGTGGTTCATGTGGGAACGAGAGTCACCAGGTCCAGGTGAGACCCAGGTGGGGACCACAGTCACCAGGTCCTAACTGAGGCCTAGGTGGGGGGACCAGAGTCATCAGGACCAGTTGAGGCCAAAGTGCGGAGCAAAGTTATCATGTCCAGGTGAGGCCCAGGTGGAGAACAGAGTAACCATGTCCCATTGATGCCAGGTGGGAAAAGAGTCACAGGTCCAGTCGAAGCCTAAGTGAGGAGTAGATTCACCAGGTCCTGCTGAGGCCTAGTTGAGGACCAGTGTCCCCAGCTCCGGGTGAGACCCAGAGGGGGAACAGAGTCACCCGGTTCTGGTGATATCCAGGTGGGGACCAGAGTTACCACGTCAGGGTGAGGCCGAGAGGGGGACGAGAATCACTAGGTCTAGGTGAGGCCCCGATGTGGAACTGAGAAACCAGGTCCCATGATGCACATATAAGGACGTGAGTCACCAGGTCCAGGTGAGGTCCCTGTGGGAACCAGTCACCTCGTCCAGGTGAGGCCCAGGTGTGACCACAGTGACCAGGTCAAGGTGAGGCCCAGGTATATAAGAGAGTATCCAGGTCTCAATAATGCCCAGGTAAGCACCAGAGTCAACAGTTGCAGGAGAGGCCCAAATATGGATCAGAGTCATTGAGTTCCAGGTGAGGCCAGATGGAGACCACAGGAACCAGGTCCAGGAGAGCCCCATATGGGAACCAGAGCCACCAGATCCAGGTTAGGTTCAGGTGGGACCACAGTCACAAGGTCCAGGTGAGGCAGAGGTGGCAACAAGACTCACCAAGTCCAGGTGAGGCCCAGGTGGCGACCAGTCACCAGATCCAGGTGCGGAAAATTAAGGACTAGATTCACCAGGCCCAAGTGAAGCCCAAGGGTTGACCAGAGTCACCAGGTAAGGGTGTGGCCCAGAGGGGGATTCAGAGTAACCAGTTTAGTTTGGAGCCCAGATTGGGACCAGAGGTCCATGGTCAGAGTGAGGCCCAGGTGTGGAATCGAGTATCCAGGTCCCAATGATTCCTGGGTGTGGACCAGAGTCACTAGGGCCATGCAGGCCCAGATGGGGAACAGAATCACTAGGTCCTGGTGAGGCATAGAATAAGAACACAGTCACCAGTATCAGGTGAGCCCCTTGTGGGAAACAGAGCCACTCTATCCAGCTGAGTCCCAGGTCCATGTGAGGCCCACGTGAGGACCAGATTCATCAGGTCGAATTGAGGTATAGCTGGGGACAAGAGTCACCAAGTCTGGGTGCGGCCTAGGTGGGGCAAGATTCAGCAGTTCTGAGTTAGGTCAAAATGGGTACGAGAGACATCAGGTCCAGGGGAGGCCAAACTGAGGACCAGTGTCAACAGATCCAGGTGAGGTCCATGTTGGAAAGAGAGTCACCAGGTCCAGGAGAGGTCCAGGTAGGGACCAGTGTCACCAGATCCAGGTGACGTCCAGTTGGGGACCAGAGTCACCAGATCCACGTGAAGCCCAGATGGGGACCATACTCACTAGGTCAAGATGAGTCCCAGATGAGGACCAGAGTAACCAAGTACACGTGAGCTCCCGTTTTAATCAGAGGCAACAGGTTCATGTGAGGCCGGCTTGGGGACAATGGTCAACAGATCTACTTGAGGCCCAGGTATGGAACACAGTAAGCAGGTCGAGGTGAGTCCCCGGTGGTGACAAGAGAGGGCCTTGAAAGAACCAGAGTCAACAGTTCGAGGTCTGGCGCAGGTGGCAAACAGGATCAGCAGGTCCAAGTCAGGCCAAAGTGGGGTTCACAGTCACTAGGGAACGGTGAGACCCAGAGGGGGACCAGAGTAACCTGGTCGAGGTGAGGTCCAGTTGTGGAACACAGTCACCGGGTACCAATTTTGCCCAGTTGAGGACCATGGTCAACAGGGCCAGGTGAGGCCCAGATGGGGACCGGAGTCAAAATATCCAGGTGAAGCCCAGGTGGGGACCACAGTCAACAGATCCCGGGTAGTCTCAGGTGCAGACCAGAATCACCATGTCCAGGTGTGGCCCAGGTGAAGACCAGAGTTAATAGGTCCGGCTGGGTCACTGTTAGTGAACAGTGTAACCATATCCTGATGCTACCCTGGTGGGTACCAGAGACACCAGGTACTGGTGAGGCCCAGGTGGGACCAGAGATATGAGGTCCAGGTGAGGTCCCGATGGGAACCACAGTCACCAGGTCTGGTGAGGCCATGCTTAGGATCAGAGTCACCAGTTACTGGTGAAGCCCAGGTGGAGCCAGAGTCACCTGGTACAGAAGAGGCCAAAGTCAGGACCAGAGTTACCAGGATCAGGTCAGTCCCAGTGGGGAATAGAGTAACCATGTCCCGATGATGCGCAGGTAGAACCAGAGTCACCAGGTGCAGATGAGGAGCAGGTGGGGAGCATATTCTCTAGGTCTCCGTGAGGCGCACTTGAGGACCAGAATCTCCAGGTCTAGTTGAGGCCGACAGGGGTACCAGATTCACCTGGTCTAGGTGACATCCAGATGTGGAGCAGAGTAACCATGTCAGGGTGAGGCCCAGAGGGGATCCATAGTCATCATGTCCAGGTGAGGCTCAGGTGTGGAACAGAGATCCAGGTCATAATGGTCCACAGGTGAGGACCAGAGTCACCAGATCTGGGTGAGGCCCAGGTAGGATCAGAGTCACCAGTTCCAGGTGAGGCCAAGAAGGAGTCCACAGCAATCAGGTCCAGGTGGGGAACAAAGTCACCAGGACTGTGTGAGGCCAAGATGGGGACCAGATTCAAAAGGTCCAGGTTATTCCCAGGTGTGGACCAGAGTTACCAGTTCCGGGTGAGGACCAGTTAAGGACGAGATTCACCAGGTCTAAGTGAGATCCACGTGGGGACCTTGTCACAATGTATGTGTGAGGCGCAGTTCCAGGTGAGGCCAAGAAAGGGCACAGCAATCAGGTCCAGGTGGGGAACAAAGTCACCAGGACTGGGTGATGCCCAGATGTGGACCAGATTCACCAGGTCCAGGTGAGGCCCAGGTGGTGACAAGAGTCCCCGGGTCTAGGAGGGGACCGGGTAAGGACAAGATTCACCAGGTCCAAGGGGCCCACGTAGGGACTTGAGTCACCAGGTAAGGGTGAGGCCCAGGTGGCAACCCCACTCACCAGGTCCTGGTGAGACCAACCTGCAGGCCAGAGTCACCAGATCCACGTGAGTCCCTAGTGGGGACCGGATTCACCAGGTAAAAGTTAGTCTACAAGAACGCCAGAGTCACCAGGTCCAGGCATGGTTCATGTAGGAACGAGACCACCAGGTCCAGGTGAGACCCATGTGGGGACCACAGTCACCAGGTCCAGGTGTGACCCAGGTGGGGACCACAGTCACTAGGTTCAGTTTGAGGCCTAGCTGCGGGGATCAGAGTCATCAAGACCAGTTGAGGTCAAAGTGTGGAGCAAAGTTATCATGTCCAGGTGAGGCTCAGAGGGAACAGAGTAACCATGTCCCATTGATGCCAGGTGGGAAAAGTGTCACAAGGTCCAGACGAGACCTAAGTGAGGAGTATATTCACCAGGTCCACTTGTGCCCAGTTGAGGACCAGTGTCCCAGCTCCGGGTGAGTCCCATAGGGGGAACAAAGTCACCCGATTCTGGTGATATCCAGATGGGGACCTGAGTCACCATGTCAGGCTGTGGCCCAGAGGGGATCCAGCTTCATCATGTCCAGGTGAGTCTCAGGTGTGGAACAGAGTATCCAGTTCATAATGGTCCACAGGTGAGGACCAGAGTCACCAGATCTGAGTGAGTCCCAGTTACGATCAGAGTCACCGGTTCCAGGTGAGGCCCAAAGGAGTCCACAGCAATCAGGTCCAGGTGGGGAACAAAGTCACCAGGACTGGGTGAGGCCCAATGGGGACCAGATTCACCAGGTCCAGATGATTCCCATGTTGTGTCCAGACTTACTAGTTCCGAGTGAGGACCAGGTAAGGACCAGATTCACCATGTCAAAGAGAGGCCCACGTGGGGCCCTGTGTCACAAGGTATGGGGGAGGCCCAGGTGGCAACCCCACTTACCAGGTCCAGGTGAGGCCAACCTGCAGGCCATGCAGAGGAACCATGTCCTGGTGATGCTCAGGTTGGGACCAGATTTGCCAGGTCCAGATGAGGCCAATCTGCAGGCAATGCAGTGGAACCATGTCCCGATGAGCCCAGGTAGGGACCAAGTCACCAGGTCCAAATAAGGCCCAGATGGAGCATATTCACTAGGTCCAGGTGAGGCCCAGTTGAGGACCAGTTTCACCATATCTGCTTGAGCCTTAGAAGGGTAAGAGAATCATCTGGTCCAGGTGATATCCAGATGGGGACGAGAGTCACCAGGTCAGGTGGAGGCCCAGAGTGGTCCCAGAGTCATCGGGTCCAGGTGAGGCTCAGGTGTGGAACAGAGTCACCAGGTACCAATGATGCCCAAGTGAGGACCAGAGTCACCAGATCTGGGTGAGGCCCAGATAGAATTAGAGTCACCAGTTGCAGGTGAGGCCAAGAGAGAGTTCACAGGAATCAGGTCCAGGTGGGGAACAAAGTCACCAGACCTGGGTAAGAACCAGATGGGGACCAGATTCACCAGGTCCAGGTGAGGCCCAGGTGGGGATAGAGTCCCCGGGTCTAGGAAAGGACCAGGCAAGGACCAGATTCACCAAGTCCAAGAGGCTCACGTGGGGTCCTGAGTCACCAGCTATGTGTGAGGCCTAGGTGGCAACCCCACTCACCAGGTCCAGGTGAGGCCAACCGGCGGGCCAGAGTAACCAGATCCAGGTGAGGCCCTAGTGGGGACCGGAGTCACCAGGTAAATGTGAGTCTACAAGAAAACCACAGTCACCAGGTCCACGTGTGGTTCACCTGGGAACAAGAGTCACCAGGTCCAGGTGAGACCCAGGTGGGGACCACAGTCACCAGGTCCAGATTGAGGCCTAGGTGGGGGGACCAGAGTCATCAGGACCAGTTGAGGCCAAAGAGTGGAGCAAAGTTATCATGTCCAGGTGAGGCCCAGGTGGGGAACAGAGTAGCAATGTCCCATTGATGCCAGGTGGGAAAAGTGTCACAAGGTTCAGACGATGCCTAAGTGAGGAGTAGATTCACCAGGTCCTATTGAGGCCCAGTTGAAGACCAGTGTCCCCATATCCGGGTGAGCCCAGAGGGGGACCAGAGTCACCCGGTTCTGGTGATATCCAGGTGGGGACCAGAGTCACCACGTCAGGGTGAGGTCCAGAGGGGGACGAGAATCACTAGGTACAGGTGAGGCCCCGATGTGGAACTGAGAAACCAGGTCCCATGATGCCCATATGAGGACCTGAGTCACCAGGTCCAGGTGAGCTCCCTGTGGGAACCAGTCACCTCATCCAGTAGAGGCCCGGGTGGGACAAAAGTCACCAGGTCCAGGTGAGGCCCAGGTATATAAGAGAGTATCGAGGTCCCAATGATGTCCATGTAAGGACCATAGTCAACGGGTGCAGGAGAGGCCCAAATATGGATCAGAGTCATTGTGTTCCAGGTGAGGCCAGATGGAGACCACAGGAACCAGGTCCAGGAGAGCCCCATATGGGAACCAGAGCCACCAGATCCAGGTGAGATCCAGGTGGGACCACACTCACAAGGTCCAGGTGTGGCACATGTGGCAACAGGATTCTCCAAGACCAGGTGAGGCCCAGGTGGATACCATTCACCAGATTCAGGTGAGACTAGCTAAGGACCAGATTCACCAGACCCAAGTGAAGCCAAACGGGTGACCAGAGTCACCAGGTAAGGGTGAGGCCCAAAGGGGAACCAGTAACTAGATTAGTTTGAGTCCCAGAATGGGACGAGAGGTCCATGGTCAATGTGAGGCACAGGTGTGGAATAGAGTATCCAGGTCCTAATGATTCCTGAGTGAGGACCAGAGTCACTAGGGCCATGCAGGCCCAGATGGGAACAGAATCACTAGGACCAGGTGAGGCATAGAATAAGACCACAGTCAGTTGTATCAGGTGAGCCCCTTGTGGGAACCAGAGTCACTCTATCCAGCTGAGTCCCAGGTCCATGTGAGGCTCACGTGAGGACCAGATTCATCAGGTCGAATTGAGGCATAGCTGGGGACAAGAGTCACCAGGTCTGGTTGCGGCCGAGGTGGGGCAAGATTCAGCAGTTCTGATTTAGGTCAAATTGGTGAGGAGGGATGCCAGATCCAGGTGAGGCCAAACTGAGGACCAGAGTCACCAGATGCAGGTCAGGTCCAGGTGTGGACCAGAGTCCCCAGATCCAGGTGAAGTCCAGGTGGGGACCAGAGTCACCAGATCCAGGTGAAGCCCAGGTGGGGACCAGAGTCGCTAGGTCCAGATGAGCCCCGGTTGAGGACCAGAGTTACCAGGTACACGTGAAGCCCCGGTGGGGATCAGAGGCAACAGGTCCATGTGAGGCCGGCTTGGGGACCATGGTCAACAGTTCTACTTGAGGCCCAAGTGTGGAACACAGTAAGCAGGTCCAGGTGAGTTCCCGGTGGTGACAAGAGTCACCAGGTCCACGTCAGGCCCATGTGGGCACCAGGATCACCATGTCCAGGGGAGGCCCTTGAAAGAACCAGAGTCAACAGTTCGAGGTCAGGTGCAGGTGGCAACCATGGTCAGGAGGTCCAAGTCAGGCCAAAGTGGGGTTCACAGTCATTAGGGCACGGTGAGACCCAGAGGGGGACGAGAGTCACCTGGTCCAGGTGAGGTCCAGTTGTGGATCACAGTCACCGGGTCACAATTTTGTCCAGTTGAGGACCATGGTCAACAGGGCCAGGTGAGGCCCAGAGGGGAACCAGAGCCCCAAATCCAGGTGAAGCCCAGGTGGGGACCACAGTCACCAGAACCAGAGTATTCTCAGGTGCAGACCAGAATCACCAGGTCCAGGTGAGGTGCAGGTGGCAACCACACAACAGGTCCCGGTGAGGCCCTGTTGGGGACCAGAGTCACGAGGTACATGAGAAGCTAGAAGCACTGCAGCCACCAGATCCACATGATGTCCATGTGGGAACGAGAATCACCAGTTACAGGTGAGGACCAGGCAGGGATCCGAATCACCATGTCCACGTGAGACCCAAGAGGGAACCAGTGTCACCATGTCCAGGTGTGGCCCAGGTGAAGACCAGAGTTAATAGGTCCGGCTGGGTCACTGTTAGTGAACAGTGTAACAATATCCTGATGCTACCAAGGTGAGTAACAGAGACACCAGGTCCTGGTGAGGCCCAGGTGGGACAAGAGACATGAGGTCCAGGTGAGATCCCGATGAGAACCACAGTCACCAGGTCAGGTGAGGCCATGCTTAGGATCAGAGTCACCAATTACAGGTGAGGCCCAGGTGGAGCCAGAGTCACCAAGTAGAGAAGACGCCAAAGTCAGGACCAGAGTTACCAGGATCAGGTCAGACCCAGTGGGGAATAGAGTAACCATGTCCCGATGATGCCCAGGTAGAACCCGAGTCACCACGTACAGATGAGGCGCAGGTGGGGAGTATATTCACTAGGCCCCGGTGAGGCCCATTTGAGGACCAGATTCCCCCAGTCTATTTGCGGCCTAGAGGGGTACCAGATTCACCTGGTCTAGGTGACATCCAGATGGCGACCAGAGTCACCAGGTCAGGGTGAGGCCCAGAGAGGTTCCAGAGTCAACATGTCCAGGTGAGGCTCAGGTGTGGAACAGAGTCACCAGGTACCAATGATGCCCAGGTGAGGACCAGAATCACCAGGTCTGTTTGACGCGCAGATAGGATCAGAGTCACAAATTTCAGGTGAGGTCAAGAAAGAGTCCACAGCAATCAGGTCCAGGTGGGGAACAAAGTCACCAGGACTGGGTGAGGCCCAGATGGGGACCAGATTCACCAGGTCCATGTGATTCCCAGGTGGCCACCAGAGTTACCAGTTCCGGGTGAGCACCAGGTAAGGACGAGATTCACCAGGTCCAAGTGAGACCCACGTGGGGACCTGTGTCACATTGCATGTGTGAGGCCCAGGTTGACACCCCACTCACCAGGTCCAGGTGAGGCCAACCTGCAGGCCAAGCAGAGGAACCATGTCTCGATGATGCCCAGGTAGACATCAGAGTTACCAGGTCCAGGTGAGGCCAACCTGCAGGCCATGCAGTGGAACCATGTCCCCATGATGCCCAGGTAGGGACCAGAGTCACCAGGTCCAAATGAGGCCCAGATGGAGCATATTCACTAGGTCCAGGTGTGGCCCAGTTGAGGACCAGAGGCACCAGAACTGGTTGAGGCCTAGAGGGATACCACAATCACCTGATCCAGGTGACATCCAGATGGGGACCAGAGTTACCAGGTCAGGGTGAGGCCCAGCCAGGTTCCAGAGTCATCATGTCCAGGTGAGACTCAGGTGTCGAACAGAGTCACCAGGTACCAATGATGCCCAGGTTAGGACCAGAGTCACCAGGTCTGAGGGACGCGCAGATAGGATCAGAGTCACGAGTTCCAGGTGAGGCCAAGAAAGAGTCCACAGCAATCAGGTCCAGGTGGTGAACAAATCACCAGGACTGGGTGAGACCCAGATGGGGACCAGATTCACCAGGTCCAGGTGATTCCCAGGTGGTGAACAGAGTCCCCGGGTCCGGGAAGGACCAGGTAAGGACCAGATTCACCAGGTCCAAGAGGCCCACGTGGGGACCTGAGTCACCAGGTATGGGTGAGGCCCAGGAGGCAACCCCACTCACCAGGTCCAGGTGAGGCCAACCTGCAGGCCAGAGTCTCCAGATCCAGGTGAGGTCCTAGTGGGGACGGGAGTCACCAGGTAAATGTGAGTCTAGAAGAACACCACGGTCACCAGGTACTGGTGCGGTTCATGTGGGAACGAGAGTCACCAGGTCCAGGTGAGACCCAGGTGGGGACCACAGTCACCAGGTCCAGATTGAGGCCTAGGTGGGGGGACCAGAGTCATCAGGACCAGTTGAGGCCAAAGTGTGGAGCAAAGTTATCATGTCTAGGTGAGGCCCAGGTGGGGAACAGAGTAACCATGTCTCGTTGATGCCAGGTGGGAAAAGAGTCACAAGGTTCAGACGAGACCTAAGTGAGGAGTAGATTCAACAGGTACTGTTGAGATCCATTTGAGGACCAGTGTCCCAAGCTCTGGGTTAGTCCCAGAGGGGGACCAGAGTCACCCGGTTCTGGTGATATCCAGATGGGGACCAGAGTCACCACGTCATGGTGATGCCCAGAGTGGATCCAGAGTCATCATGTCCAGGTGCGGCTCAGGTGTGGAACAGAGTATCCAGGTCATAATGGTCCACAGGTGAGGACCAGAGTCACCATATCTGGGTGAGGCCCAGCTACGATCAGAGTCACCACTTCCAGGTGAGGCCAAGAAGGAGTCCACAGCAATCAGGTCCAGGTGGGGAACAAAATCACCAGGACTGGGTGAGGACCAGGTAAGGACCAGATTCACCAGGTCCAAGTGAGTCCCACGTGGGCACCTGGGTCACCAGGTATGGGTGAGGCCCAAGTGGCATCCCCACTCACCAGATCCAGGTGAGGACACCCTGCAGGCAATGCAGAGGAAGAGTGTCCCGATGATGCCCAGGTAGAACCACAGTTACCAGGTCCAGGCGCGGCCAACCTAAAGGCCATGCAGTGGAAACATGTCCGATGATGCCCAGGTAGGGAAGAGAGTCACCAGGTCCAAATGAGGCCCAGATGGAGCATATTCAATAGGTCCATGTGATGCCCAGTTGAGGACCAGAGTCACCAGATCCAGGTGAGGTCCAGGAGGGACCACAGTCACAAGGTCCAGGTGAGGCGCTGGTGGCAACATGATTAACCAAGTCCAGGTGAGGTCAGGTGGCGACCAGTCACCACATCCTGGAGCGGACCAGCTAAGGACCAGATTCACCAAGCCCAAGTGAAGCCCAAGGGGTGTTCAGAGTCACCAGGTAAGGGTGAGGCCCAGAGGGGGAACCAGAGTAACCAGTTAATTTGAGGCCCAGAATGGGACCAGCGATCCCTAGTCAAAGTGAGGCCCAGGTGTGGAATAGAGTATCCAGGTCCCAATGATGCCTGGGTGAAGACCAGAGTCACTAGAGCCATGCAGGCCCAGATGGGGAACAGAATCACCAGGTCCTGGTGTGGCATAGACTAAGATCACAGTCAGCAGTATCAGGTGAGCCCCTTGTGGGAATCAGAGCCACTCTATCCCGCTGAGTCCCAGGTCCATGTGAGGCCCAGGTGAGGACCAGATTCATCAGGTCGAATTGAGGCATAGCTGGGGACAAGAGTCACCAGGTCTGGGTGCGGCCTAGGTGTGGCAAGATTCTGCAGTTTTGAGTTAGTTCAATGTGGGGATGAGAGACATCAGGTCCAGGTGAGGGCAAAGTGAGGACCAGAGTCACCAGATCCAGGTGAGGTCCATGTTGGACAGAGAGTCACCAGGTCCAGGAGAGTTCCAGGTGGGGACCAGAGTCACCAGATCCAGGTGAAGTCCAGGTGGGGACCAGAGTCACCAGATCCAGGTGAAGCCCAGGTGGTGACCAGAGTCACTAGGTCCAGATGAGGCCAGGTGAGGACCAGAGTTACCAGACACCTGAGGCCCCGGAGGGGATCAGTTGCAACAGGTCTACTTGAGGCCAGGAGTAGAAACACAGTAACAAGGGCCAGGTGAGTCCCCGGTGTTGACAAGAGCCACCAGGTCCAGGTGAGGCCCAGGTGGGGACCAGGATCACCAGGTCCAGGACAGGCTCTTGAAAGAACCAGAGTCAAAAGTTCGAGGTCAGGAGCAGGTTTGCAACAAGGGTCAGCAGGTCCAAGTCAGGCCAAAGTGGGGTTAAGAGTCACTAGGGCACGGTGAGACCCAGAGGGGGGACCAGAGTCAACTGGTCCAGGTGAGGTCCAGTTGTGGAACACAGCCACCAGGTCCCAATTTTCCCCAGTTGAGGACCATGGTCAACAAGGCCAGGTGAGGCCCAGATGGGGACCAGAGTCCCCAAATCCAGGTGAAGCCCAGGTGGGGACCACAGTCACCAGATCCAGGGTAGTCTCAGGTGCAGACCAGAATCACCAGGTCCAGGTGTGGTGCAGGTGGCAACCAAACTCACCAGGTCCCGGTGAGGCACTGGTGGGGAACAGAGTCACGAGGTACATGAGAAGCTAGAAACACATTGGATCCCTGGGTGGCGCAGCGGTTTGGCGCCTGCCTTTGGCCCAGGGCGCGATCCTGGAGACCAGGGATCGAATCCCACGTCGGGCTCCCGGTGCATGGAGCCTGCTTCTCCCTTTGCCTGTGTCTCTGCCTCTCTCTCTCTCTGTGACTATCATAAATAAATAAAAATTAAAAAAAAAGAAGCTAGAAACACTACGGCCATCAGGTCCACATGATCTCCATGTGGGAATGAGAATCACCAGTTACAGGCGAGGACCAGGTGGGGATACGACTCACCATGTCCAGGTGAGACCCAGGTGGGAACAAGTGTGACCATATCCAGGTGTGGCCGAGGTAAAGACCAGAGTTAATAGGTCCGGCTGGGTCACTGTTAGTGAACAGTGTAACCATATCCTAATGCTACCCAGGTGGATAGCAGAGACACCAGGTCCTTGTGAGGCCCAAATGGGACCAGAGACATGAGGTCCAGGTGAGGTCCCGATGGGAACCACAGTCACCAGGTCAGATGAGGCCATGCTTAGGATCAGAGTCACAAGTTACAGGTGAGGCCCAGGTGGAGCCAGAGTCACCTGGTACAGAAGAGGCCAAAGTCAGGACCAGAGTTACCAGGATCAGGTCACTCCAAGTGGGAATAGAGTAACCATGTCCCGATGATGCCCAGGTAGAACCAGAGTCACCAGGTCCAGATGTGGCGCAGGTGGGGAGCATGTTCACTAGGTCCCGTTGAGGCCCAGTTGAGGTCAGAGTTACCAGGTCTAGTTGAGGCCTAGAGGGGTACCAGATTCACCTGGTCTGGTGACATCCAGACCAGAGTCCCCATGTCAGGCTGAGGCCCAGATGGGATCCAGAGTCATCATATCCAGGTGAGGCTCAGGTGTGGAACAGAGTATCCAGGTCATAATGTTCCACAGGTGAGCACCAGAGTCACGAGATCTTGGTGAGGCCCAGTTAGGATCAGAGTCACCAGTTCCAGGTGAGGCCAAAAAGGAGTCCACAGCAATCAGGTCCAGGTGGGGAAGAAAGTCAACAGGACAGGGTGAGGCACAGATGGGGACCAGATTCACCAGGACCAGGTGATTCCCAGGTGGTGACCAGAGTTACCAGTTCCAGGTGACCAACAGGTAAGGACCAGATTCACCAGGTCCAAGTGAGGCCCACGTGGGGACCTGTGTCACTAGGCATGGGTGAGGCCCAGGTGACAAACCCACTCACCAGGTCCAGGTGATGCCAACCTCCAGGCCATGCAGAGGAACCAGGTCCCAATGATGCCCAGGTAGGGACGATAGTTACCAGGTCCAGGTGAGGCCAACCTACAGGCCATGCAGTGGAACCATGTCCTGATGATGCCCAGGTAGGGACCAGAGTTACCAGGTCCAGGTGAGGCCAACCTGCAATCATGCAGTGGAACCATGTCCGATGATGCCCAGGTAGGTACCAGAGTCACCAGGTCCAAATGAGGCCCAGATGGAGCATAGTCGCTAGGTCCAGGTGAGGCCCAGTTGAGGACCAGAGTCACCAGACCTGGTTGAGGCCCAGAGGGGTACCAGACTCCCCTGGTCCAGGTGACTTCCATATGGGGACCAGAGTCACCAGGTCAGGTTGATGCCCAGAGAGGTTCCAGAGTCATGATATCCAGGTGAGGCTCAGGTGTGGAACAGAGTCACCAGGTACCAATGATGCCAGGTGAGGACCAGAGTCACCAGGTCTAGGTGACGCGCAGATAGGATCAGAGTCACCCGTTTCAGGTGAGGCCAAGAATGAGTCCACAGCAATCAGGTCCAGGTGGGAACAAAGTCACCAGGACTGGGTATGGCCCAGATGCGGACCAGATTCACCAGGTCCCGGTGAGGCCCTGGTGGGGACCAGAGTCAAGAGGTACATGAGAAGCTCAAAACACTGCAGCCACCAGTTCCATATGAGTCCATGTGGGAACGAGAATCACCAGTTACACGTGAGGACCAGGTGGGGATCCGACTCACCATGTCCAGGTGAGAACCAGGTGGGAACCAGTGTCACCATGTTCAGGTGTGGCCCAGGTGAAGCCCAGAGCTAATAGGTCCGGCTGTGTCACTGTTAGTGAACAGTGTAACCATATCCTGATTTTACCCATGTGGGTACCAGAGACACCAGGTCCTGGTAAGGCCCAGGTGGGACCGGAGACATGAGGTCCAGGTGAGGTCCCGATGGGAAGCACAGTCACCAGGTCAGATGAGGCCATGCGTAGGATCAGAGTCACCAGTACAGGTGAGGCCCAGGTGGAGCCAGAGTTACCTGGTACAGAAGAGTCCAAAGAGAGGACCAGAGTTACCAGGATCAGGTCATTCCCAGTGTTGGAATAGAGTAACCATGTCACGATGATTGCCCAGGTAGGGACCAGAGTCACCAGGTCCAGATGAGGCCCAGATGGAGCATATTCACTAGGTCCAGGTGAGGCCCGGTTGAGGACCAGAGTCACCAGATCTGGTTGAGTCCTAGAGGGGTGCAAGAATAACCAGGTCCAGGTGACATCCAGATGGGGACCAGGGTCACCAGGTCAGGGTGAGGCCCAGAGAGGTTCCAGTGTCATCATGTTAGGTGAGGCTCAGGTTGGGATCAGAGTCTCCAGGTACCAATGATGGGTAGTTGAGGACCAGAGTCACCAGGTTTGGGTGACAGTCAGATACGATCAGAATTCACCCGTTTCAGGTGAGGCCAAGAAAGAGTCCCCAGCCAATCAGGTCCAGGTGGGGAAAAAAAGTCACCAGGACTGGGTGAGGCACAGATGGGGACCAGATTCACCAGGTCCAGGTGAGAACCAGGTGGTGACCAGAGTCCCCGGGCCTGGGAAAGGACAGGTAAGAACAAGATTCACCAGGTCCAAGAGGCCCAAGTGGAGACCTGAGTCACCAGGTATGGGTGAGGCCCAGGTGTCAACCCCACTCACCAGGTCCAGGCGAGCCCAACCTGCAGGCCAGAGTCACCAGATCCAGGTGAGGCCCTAGTGGGTACCGGAGTCACCACGAAAATGTGAGTCTACAAGTACACCACAGTCACCAGGTCCAGGTTAGTTTATGTGGGAACGAGAGTCACCAGGTCCAGGTGAGACCCAGGTGGGGACCACAGTCACCAGGTCCAGATTGAGGCCTAGGTGGGGGAACCAGAGACATCAGGACCAGTTGAGGCCAAAGTGTGGAGCAAAGTTATCATGTCCAGGTGAGCCCCAGGTGGGGAACAGAGAAATCATGTCCCATTCATGCCAGGTGGGAAAAGAGTCACAAGGTACAGATGAGGTCTAATTGAGGAGTAGATTCACCAAATCCTGTTGAGGCCCAGTTTAGGACCAGTGTCCCCAGCTCCGGGTGAGTCCCAGAGGGGATCAGAGTCACCCGGGTTCTGGTGATATCCAGGTGGGGACCAGAGTCACCACGTCAGAGAGAAGCCCAGAGGGGGACGAGAATCACTAGGTCCAGGTGAGGCCCCGATGAGGAACTGAGAAACCAGTTTCCATGATGCCCATATGAGGACCTGAGTCACCAGGTCAAGGTGAGGCCAAACTGAGGACCAGAGGTCACCAGATCCAGGTGAGGTGCATGTTGGAAAGAGTAGTCGCCAGGTCCAGGAGAGGTCCAGGTGGGGACCAGAGTCACCAGATCCAGGTCAAGTCCCGGTTGGGGACCAGTCACCAGATCGAGGTGAAGCCCAGGTGGGGAGCAGAAGTCACTAGGTGCAGATGAGGCCCAGGTGAGGACCAGAGTTACCAGGTACACGTGAGGCCCCGGTGGGGATCAGAGGCAACAGGTCCATGTGAGGCCAGCTTGGGGACCATGGTCAACAGGTGTACTTGAGGCCCAGGTGTGGAACACTGTAAACCAGGTCCAGGTGAGTCCCCAGTGGTGACAAGGGTCACCACGTCCCAGGTGAGGCCCAGGTGGGGACCTGGATCACCAGGTCCAGGGGAAGGCCCTTGAAAGAACCAGAGTCACCAGTTCGAGGTCAGGCGCAGGTGGCACACCAGGGTCAGCCGCTCGAAGTCAGGCAAAGTGGGTTCACAGTGACTAGGGCACGGTAGAACCCAGAGGGGGACCAGAGACACCTGTCCAGGTGAGGTCCAGTTGTGGAACAGTCACCGGGTCCCAATTTTGCCCAGTTGAGGACCATGGTCAAAAGGGCCAGGTGAGGCCCAGATGGGGACCGGGGTCCCCAATTCCAGGTGAAGCCCAGGTGGGGACCACAGTCACCAGATCCAGGGTAGCCTCAGGTGCAGACCAGAATCACCAGGTCCAGGTGAGGTGCAGGTGGCAACCACACTCACCAGGTCCCGGTGAGGCCCTGGTGGGGACCAGAGTCACGAGTTACATGAGAACCTAGAAACACTGCAGCCACCAGGTCCACATGATGTCCATGTGGGAACGAGAATCTCCAGTTACAGGTGAGGACCAGGTGGGGATCCGACTTACAATGTCCAGGTGAGGCCCATGTGGGAACCAGTGTCACCATGTCCAGGTGGCCCAGGTAAGACTAGAGTAATAGGTCCGTCTGTGTCACTGTT